>NC_133352.1:16203724-16303724 GCF_030506205.2 Paramisgurnus dabryanus
CAGCTCATTATGCAAGCCTTTTGTTTCCTGAGCTGTCAATCAATCCTTCTTGCATACGGCGCCTCTAAACAAGTGTCTTACAATTTCTAAATCAATATATTATTTTATGTGAATGAGTAAGCAGAATGATTTTCACATAATTTTTAAGAAAAAACTCTAGACAACTACATCCTGTTTAGAAACGTCTTGTAAAAACATGTTTAGTATGAGATTTGTGGACTTATATCAGTGACTTAAAAATGTTGCTTTTTTTAAAAACCATGCATAAACATTTTTCTATAGCCCAGTTTGTGCTGAACGCAGTGTTATGAGACACTTGCATTTATTATGTTTTAAAGCAATTGAAAATAGACCAAATGTAAGAGCATGTCACAACCTCTGACAGTGTCCCGTAATGGTCGGACCCCAGAGGGTTAAGCACAAATTCACTTAAATTGAATATTTTTGAGTAAAAACTAGACTTATTTTCTATTAGGTCATTTTGCTCATCAAGAAAAAGCATCTTAATTTAAGAATTATATATATATATATATACTAAGTAAGAAAGTAATTTTTGCAGTGTAAGTCGCACAGGTATTGCTTGATTTTTCAGAACATTTTAACCAAATGCTTTCAAAAAGTGGTGGGGACAAAATCAGCCATTTCAAAAAGTGATGGGGACATGTCCCCAGTGTAAATGACACCTATGGGTAAAAGTACAAAATTGATGGTACCATTATTATCAAATGTTGTCACTGATTACTGATGTAAAACATGTTAATTAAAACATTTAAACCATTATGAATTTTCTTTCAAGTAAATAGAAACTGTAGCCTGTTACCTATATAGAAAACAACTGCCAGCAACATTACCATGTTCGCTGCCATGTTAACTTGCCTTGAAGAGCCTTCACCATAACCTGATGAGAACAAATAAGGTTCAATTGTTTTTAAATTGTGTTGTCTTGCTACAAAGTGTCTAAATACAATCCTTTGATCATATTTCAAACATTTAATGACACAAACCTTGCAAATGACCCAACTAAATAATCCTTTGAATGACTAATTGTAGTTAACTTGTAACCATTCTTCTTTTTCCTGTTCGACTAGTAAAAACCCAGAAATTCTTGAGTTTTTGAGAATTGTCTAATCAGATTGTACTGTGTATGGGCAAATTCCCTTTAGGAAAGTCCCGCCACTAGGCGACCATGTTTTCAATGCCTTGAGGCAGTTATTTCAGTTGTGCCAGACTAAAGTCCTATGTCAGATATCTCTAAAATCACAATTAAACCACAAATTGACCAACAATTAAACCTGACATCAACTTTACCATAAAATTATTCTCTTCATCTCAAATTGCATTAAAAACACATTTTTCAAAGTTGTTTTAGCTTTTGTACAAAGCCCCTCGCCCAAATAATCATAGTCTTATCGATTGATGATTGGTTCTTTGAACTGGAAGGCGAGACATCCGACCGCAGAGTGGTCAAATTGAGTGCTGCATTTCCCCTGTTCACAGTTACAGCAGTGCTCAGTCTTGTTATATCAAATAACTTTGGTAAGGGTGTGCTGAATAAGTCAATCCACGTGACTCTGGTGATCAGTATAGTATCTTCTTAAGAACTGCAAGTGTTACCATAGCAACCAAGATTTCCTATAATTTCCTCAACTTTACCCTCAAGGTCTTCCAGCTGATAGAAAGGTGCTTTTATTCACAGCTAAAGCAAGTGCTAAAATGTCTAGAGTTTACTTTGACATATTCTCCAGATTTCTTCATTAGCTTTCCTCATTGTAACACACAACCAGACACCACCTTTGGTTTAAGGCCGGCACACACCAAAACATGATCAGGCCAAATGTGGGCCGATTTACCACCTTACGACAATCCTAGGTAAAGCCATAATCGTCTTCGTGGGTGTACCTATTATGTAATCTGATTTTCTTGTGGTGTGTTAAAAGTAAATGAATCTGCTCAGAAGCACGTCGGGGCCACTCTGGTCACAAAACATGTTGAATATTTACGTCGATCAGAAATCATGTTGTGTGGGGGGAACCCCTAGGACAAACATGCAAACACATTGTAGATTAGGGTGGCCATTCATGCCAGTTTCGCTGGACACGTACCGAACATGTTTTCGGGTGCGTTCTCCGGAAGTCGCGTTGGTTGACCGCATACGTCATCAAGGTTTAATATAAAATATATAAAAAGCAACCGTTACATTTCAAGGTAAGAATGAAAGTACAGTGATTGTATGTCTTAAAAGAAATAAATCTTATTTTTCAAATGTATTTTAACTTAAATGTGAGAACCTCCGAGGACGTATGCGGTCGAGCAACGCGACTTCCGGATAACGCACCTGAAATGTCGGAACTGGCACTAATGGCCACCCTATTGTAGATTGCCACTTGGAACAAAATGATACTCAATCAGAAAGCAAGTTAATGAAAGACAAACAACCACAGTCATGGTGCAGCAGGCACAGTCCAAAGTGAGATGAACATCAGAGATGTAAAAAGCAGTTTTAATGCCATTTCTTTAATGCATGTATTCTCAGAGACTTACACTGTTGGGGTTCTGGCTAGAGGGGATACAGCTATGACCTAAATCCCGTATAATGTTGGGTTTAGGGTTAGTTTTGGGGGTAGGATTTGGATAAAAACAGTGCTTTTCTAGGTAAAAATTTGAGATGGTTCTTACTGCGTAACACAACATCCAGGGGGCGGGGTTGGATCTAGATCCAACTCCTCCCACTTTATATACTTTGTTCCGCCAAATGAACCAGTATATTAACGTTGTTGCAACCCGCTATTAGTTGCAACCTGTGGTCACCAACATTTGCTCTTAACAATTTAAGTTTGATTAATAATATAGTTGAGAAAGATTAATAATTTATAAAGTATCACAGTAAGGTGTAAGTGGAGGTAAGGACACGTTCCCGACATTGTAATATCACTGAAGGGATTTATTTGTACATTATCCCACTTATTACACAGCTATTCCTTTACGAGTAAATATATAAACAAATTTATTTTATATCTTTTATTAGCAAATAAAAAAAAAGTAAACCATCTGTTGTAAGCAACGCGTAAAACAAGTTCAAAGTCCATACATTCAGTATACTAATTTCTAAACAACATGCCATAGCCTATATATTTTAATAATTATGCATATTTCTTAAACTGCATGTGGTAAGATTACTCGTAGTAGGCTTACCCGAAATGTTTTACTCCAAAACATTATAGCAAAAAACTTACATTTCACCCTAAAGGCACTACTTTTATTGTAGTCATAAGTTAAGTTAGTTTTTATGTCTAAAGAATAACTTAATTTAGTTATGACTTTAATGCGGAAATGGTAACGCAGCAACACGTGTATGACGTGTCTTGTGGTAAAACTGCCGACCAATGGGATCTCTGAATCTGGATCCAGCTCCGCCCCTGAATCTAAATCCAACCCCGCCCCCTGGATGTCGTGTCATGCAGTGAGGCGCTACTGAAAAATTCACAAGATTTTGGCTGTAACTGTATCCCTTCTAGACACAACTTGTTTGTGAACAGAATCTGATGATGTGTGGTGTGCTGTTATGACCACATAGCGGCACTCCACACACTTTAGGAACAAAACTGTTAAATCATAGATTTTTTGTCTTATTTTTGTGGTCTCTCACATTTTAAAAATCGGATAAGATTATAAAAATCTTTCAGTGTGGGCCGAGCTTTAGAGAACATCTAACATCCTGCATGTTCTGCTATGCTGAGGAATAATGCATTAAAGAGCCCCTATTACATTGCTAAAAACTTTATTTGGTGTATTTGGTGTAATACAATGTGTTCACATGGTTTATGGTTCAAAAAACACATTATTTTCCACATTCTCCTTTATGCCAGCTGCCTCCCTAAAACAGGTTGACTTTGTACAAAGCTCATCATTCTGAAAAGCGCAGTGTCCTTTGATTGGCCAGCTAACCGGTACGTTGTGATTGGCCTGTATATGTCTGACATCAGCCGGAAAAGTGACGCTCCTTACCATATTTTGAAGATTAACTCCCAATGCAATACTATCAGGATCAAAACCCTTAGTTCATCTCTCAAAGTAAATATCTGTGTCAATGAACATGTCAGTGCTATCAGAATGACAAGTCAAATTGCTTAGTCATGTTGTCAATATAACAGATGTTCTGATGTAAACTACAGCTAAAGTTTTGATGACATTTATTGTAAATTATATATACCTTAGTGTATGTGGGAGTTTGATTACAAGAGACTGGACAAGATTCACACTTACGCTTTTACTGTTTGTACTGTAATTTGTTGACAGACCAGTTCATTGCAATACAGAAAGAAAAGACAGCACTGCATAGCACAAAGAATAAATATAGTTGAAATGTGCAACAATCTCCTGTACAAAATATGCAGTGCTGTAGGAACTCCTGACGTTCCTGTCTGTTGGGCCACAAATTCTCATCCACATCACAATGTATATATATAATATCTTCTCTTACGATGCAGCATGGAAAGAATTTTTTAGAGTCTTATCCAGCCTCTGCAGGCATCTGGTGTGATGTCATCTCATGCTGTATCTATGGCAGCCAGAAGGGTCATCTGTGTATGTGGCAAGCGATCATATACTTTCTATCTCCATGCTGAGAAAAATACCTCAATGGGGTTAAGGAATAGAGAGTAGGGTGAGAGGAACTCCATCAGCATACTGTTGTGGGCCGCAAACCACTGCCTGAGGATGTTGGTACTATCATATACTTTAGCACAGGGGTGGGCATCGAGGGCCACAGTCCTGCAGAGTTTAGCTTCAACCTTAATCGAACAGACCTGAATGTCATTTCCAAACAGTCCTAAAGACTTCAATTAGATTTTTCAGCTGTGTTTGATTAGGGTTGGAGCTAAACTCTGCAGGGCTGTGGCCCTCAGGACCAGGAGTTGCCCACCCCTGCTTTAGCAGGTCATCTCCAATCTGACCCATCCCTTTTTCAGGGATGAGATCCATGTAATGAGTGTCTAAAAAGGTGACAAGATGATCTGTATTGTATGGCCCAATAATCTAAATACAATTTTGTCCTTCCATTGTGTTGTGCTCTGGCTATATACACTCACCTAAAGGATTATTAGGAACACCTGTTCAATTTCCCATTAATGCAATTATCTAATCAACCAATCACATGGCAGTTGCTTCAGTGAATTTAGGGGTGTGGTCCTGGTCAACACAATCTCCTGAACTTCAAACTGAATGTCAGAATGGGAAAGAAAGGTGATTTAAGCAATTTTGAGCGTGGCATGGTTGTTGGTGCCAGACGGGCTGGTCTGAGTATTTCACAATCTGCTTAGTTATGGGATTTTCACGCACAACAATTTCTAGGGTTACAAAGAATGGTGTGAAAAGGAAAAATGATCCCTTATGCGGCAGTATGTGGGCGAAAATGCCTTGTTGATGCTAGAGGTCAGAGGAGAATGGGCCGACTGATTCAAGCTGATAGAAGAGCAACTTTGACTGAAATAACCACTCGTTACAACCGAGGTATGCAGCAAAGCATTTGTGAAGCCAACCTTGAGGCGGATGGGCTACAACAGCAGAGACCCCACCAGGTACCACTCATCTTCACTACAAATAGGGAAAAGAGGCTACAATTTGCACGAGCTCACCAAAATTGGACAGTTAAAGACTGGACAAATGTTGCCTGGTCTGATGAGTCTCGATTTCTGTTGAGACATTCAGATGCTATAGTCGGAATTTGGCGTAAACAGAATGAGAACATGGATCCATCATGCCTTGTTACCACTGTGCAGGCTGGTGGTGGTGTAATGGTGTGGGTGATGTTTTCTTGGCACACTTTAGGCCCCTTAGTGCCAATTGGGCATCGTTTAAATGCCACGGCCTACCTGAGCATTGTTTCTGACCATGTCCATCCCTTTATGACCACCTGGTACCCATTCTCTGATGGCTACTTCCAGCAGGATAATGCACCATGTCACAAAGCTCGAATCATTTCAAATTTGTTTCGTGAACATGACAATGAGTTCACTGTACTAAAATGCCCCCCACAGTCAACAGATCTCAACCCAATAGAGCATCTTTGGGATGTGTTGGAACGGGAGCTTCGTGCCCTGGATGTGCATCCCACAAATCTCCTTCAACTGCAAGATGCTGTCTTATCAATATGGGCCAACATTTCTAAAGAATGCTTTCAGCCACTTGTTCTGAAGGCAAAAGAAGGTCAAACACAGTATTAGTATGATGTTCCTAATAATCCTTTAGTTGAGTGTATATACTTGCCAGTTGATGGTTCATGAGATGCACATTCATTAGAGAAAGTCAAGATTTACCTGGATTCAGGATAGATTAAAATAATCTAATGGATATGTATAGAAATATACTTGACATATTATGACAACTTGTTCATCCATTTTGCATGTAAAGAGTAAAGACTTATGCTATGAACTAATGCCTAAATTTTGTAAGGGGTGAGACTGTTTAACAGAGACCTATTATAATACATTTTGATCAACATGGCATAAGCAATTGATAATGTAGGAAAAATAATCATATGCATGGATGTACCAAAGCATTTGCAACTTGTAAAGATTGAACAGGTAGTTTTGAGAATTTCAAATCTATTTTGAGAAATGTACCAAAGCGACTGAGAAAAACTGTACTATCGTCTTTACTACATTATTAATACAAGATGAATGTGATCCAGAAAATGCAAGCTGATCGATCAACTTTACCAGCACGGCTTGAGCAGGACCTAACAGATTGGTAAGGATACTAAAAAATTAAAACCATGTTTGCAAATGTGATTGTAGAAATGACAAACAACAAGCGCTACTCTACAACAAGCGTTTGAATCATGGTTTATTAGGAGTAAATTCTTTAAATAAAAAAACATAGACTACTTACAGGCTGTATTTCAGAAGTGGGCCGAATTATGATAATAGGGACTTTAAGCAACAGCCTCTGGTGGAACGGCAACGGCATTCTGGCGTTGTATTGCGTTAACTGCTACTTTGCGACGTTCTACTGTAACGGTCTACTACGGGAGAACAGCTGATTTGCCGTAGTCGCTACAACGTGAGAGATTATGTACATAAATATTATGTTTTATGGCATATGACATTGTAATTGCATCAGTTTATGATTTTACCAGTATTTTATATAATATGTGTTCGAATGTTTTAAATTTAAGCTAATTTTAAAGATTTTTAAGTATTCAACATTTTCAGTATTGCTTAAATCTAGGTTTTTAGACTTATTTACATCATACAATAGTAAAAACTCTTCTTCTGACAAAAGATTGTCATTTAATGCCAGCAATCCTTCTTCTCTTGCTTTTTTAAATGACATATTTTTGCATCTTAATAAATGAATTAATACCGCGTTGCGCTGTCCTGTTTACGTTTGCTTAGTGATTTTTACGTTCTTGGCTACGGTGGTCTGACAGCTTACTTCCGGTCGCCGTAGCCGTTCCATTCCCAGCTGTTGCTTAAAGTCCCTAAAGAACGTTGTGTCCACGTCAACAGGCTGAAGAAGTAAACTGTTCCCTACAATCTGTGTGTTTGTTGTAGTCCAAGATAAGAGATTTAAGTTCGAGACGATAACTCACGTCATCGTTTATTTTGGGATTTGTACCTTTTGCATATCGTTAACATGTACTCACACACACTTACCCATCAAAGGAAATGTAAAAACGTGCATTGGATAACACATGCTCTTTAGCTGCTCTTTCATAGTTAGAGTTTTTAACAATGTTAAAGTTTTTAGTGCAAATCGTTTTGTAATCTTGTGGTGGTGTAATGCAGGCTTTTCAAAAAGGAAGGGGGGATTAAAATGTATGTTTAAGCCGAATGCAAACCTTGAGCCAGTGTGTGAGTATAGGCAGAGAAAGCACTCCGCTCTGTTGCTCATTTTCATGCAAAACGTAAGCATACGATCAAAGTCTTTACCAATATTACAGAGAACAAAAACATAATATGACCCCATCAAAATCATGATCTAAAAATCAATTAGGCCTCACTAAAAAGTTTAAAATCTGTTCTTTGTCTCATCCTTATTTTTTTAAACCCAGTTTGTGACTTCAGGGTTACACTTCTGCAGTCAAAATGGAAAGTGCCACAAACATGTAATGTGAAACAAAGCCATATCAACACACGCAACAACAGGCGCATTCACACACACAAAAGAAGTCGACATCCTTTCCACACCTGAGGTGGTAAAGCTCTCACCTACCGATCTCGTGCAGGTGCGAAAGCAAATACAAAGAATCTTTATTCAAAAAGAGTCTTCCAGGTGTAATCACGTGAAGTCTCATCAAGCCCCAACACAGGTGCGCAAGTTCAACAGACTTTCAGACACTTTAAAAGGTGGATATTTGATCTAATCACTCCATCAAACAGCATGAGGAGGAAGAATCCAATCATTTACTTCCAGAAAGCATCAACAAGGCTGCACATCTGTAACGGGCTTGTGAATGTGTGGCGTTTCATTAGGGAAATCAGTGGCACATTTAACCCCAATTGGTAGGGCGGTAAGGCAACAACACCACCAGCGTCTATATATATGCCCTGCGTCTCATTTTATGCAGCGCTGCATCATAAGGGAAAAGCGGAATAAAGTGATGTTTACCTATTCGCACCTCCGACGAGTGCAGGAGAATTGAAATCATGCTGAGGGTTGAATAATTGATTTGGACGGCAGCCGTGCGGAGAACATCTGGGGTCTTTCTCACACCGACACACCTTCTGATGACATAATAAAAGAAGGCTGAACTGCAAGGCGCCATCATTTACACCAATAATTTCCCGCAAATACACTGGCGGTTCTGCATAAAAATATTCCCCCGATGAAATGCATTAGCCTTTTCTTTACAGTTGTGGTGTGACTTTGTTAATCAGATCTTCAGATATATTATTTAAGTCATCTTTAATTATCAGATTACACTAAACATTAAGTAACACGAGTCAACATTGTGTTTGGTGGGATTATCACTTCAGCGGAGGCGAATGCATCGTGATCTAACTACTTTAGACGGGGGTGCACCAGCTATTATTTGCGGCCTAATTTGGGGCTCCTCTCTCGTGCACCCCACTTCTGTTTCTGGCATCTGGTTCACTGAGTAAATTGGGTGAACAGACACCCTTCCCCGCTTTGCTCGGTTTTGTGGCGCTCCCATTTAAAACGTGAGAAATTATAATTATCAGAATTATGCTTTTAATGATGCGTTAATTAGACTCCTACAGTGAGATTAGCAAGTGCTTATGAATTATTAACTGTGAAGTCTTTCCAGAATTTTTACAGGCAGGACGCACTAAATTTGCTTTTTGGTGATTAGCGTGCCGGAAAATAACACAACAGACTGTGGTGCATATGTTTACGATTGCAACTTTAAGTGCATTTATTTAACTCCGTCACACACCGGCGGTTTGGTGCCAAGATTCTGTGCGACCAACTTCGTGGGCAAACGTGGCAGAGTCGTACTTTCTCATTAACACGAGCATATGATGAATCATTCCCTGCCAAAAGTCTTTTTAACCGCACGTCTGATGCTAAATACGCCGAGCGAGCGCTTTCTTCTGTTTTGTGTTTTTGCTTTGATGGTATGACAAGGTCACTATAATGATCCAAGTGCTTTCTTTGCTAATGCTGTTGTCAACTCTACCGCACCACTCCGTCAACGGCAGTAAAAACAGCCGGGCCTCGCAGCACACCTTACCAAACCCCTGTGCAAGCACAATGCACGTTAAATAAACAAGACGGCCCGCAGCCAATCCCGACCCCGTGTTACATGAGCTAAACCTAACAGAGCATGGTAAAATTATTTGGGTAATCCCTAGCTGTAATAACTAAGTCAACTGTTTTGAATTGCAGGAATAGCCTCTGGCCCAACCACAGTGATCATGGCCGTCCTCTTTAGTCCTGCGTGTAACGCTTGATGTGAGCTGTCCAAACTTTTGGATGGAAATCGCCCTGCTAATTTGCAGGATGTGGGTGCCACCCTCCACTTGGCATGCATGAGTGCACCCGGGAGACGCACACAAAAGACAATTTGAAGGCAAGGAAGAAACCTGCTCTTTGCCGCAGTCCATTTTTAAACAAATAACCAATAAATAACCCATGTCCAAATGGCTAATTTAAACAGTACCCACTGGTCTGAGGCCTATTAGAGCAAACAAAGGAGATTGCCGCAGGAATCTAAGATGTAATCACAATTAAAGTTTTAAGAAAATGCTCAATGTATCTGAACAGGTGCGTGCTTGTTACAAAGAATAATGTACCAGTCATTGACCCAAATTATCATATGTAGCAACACTCCTGCTATATAGTATAGTCGGCTCTTTTATCTGTCATATATAATAAACCTCTTCAATACCTCCTTCCTGTATATAATCCTTTACATAAACCCTGACATGAAGTCTTGTGTCATCCTGAAAGGGTTTATGTAATGACTGGATCATGGGACATGACTAATTGGTAAATAAATACAATTTCAAGTGATTTAGATTGAAAGTATGTGAGAGGCTGTAAGAACATTAAAGTAAAGTAGTTCTTTTATTCAAAGACAGACATGCTTATGTCAATGGATTGCCGCGTGGATATTACAAGCTGTGTTACATGCAATACAAAGGTGTATAGCTGAAGCCGCTGACACAAGACTTTCATCATATCTGACAATGTGTGTGACTTATGAACTGTATGTTAATGAACTAGCGTTTCTTTGATATATTTACCCCAATATGGTTTAATCCACATGGTGGCAGCAGGCGTGCTATTGGGCCTGAGGGTAGAAAATAACACAATGCCACAGACCTCCGACAATCGCACAGAGAGAATATTCATCTGCAGGTTTTGTTTTTGCACAGGTTATGCAAATCAGTCCTCGTTGACTCACCGACTCGTTATAACATTAATTAACACAGTGCTACCTTGCTCAATATTTGGTAACAGAGCCACTGTCTGCGGATGTAAAAATTTACAGGAATCCAATTTTAATGAGGGAGCAGAGCACAGGTGTGCTAATGAAGGGATTGGCTCATTTGAATAAAACCATCCTGTTTGGGAGAAAATTAATTAGCGGCACTGGAGTAAACGTTCTCACCTTTGAAAAGAGATGGTAAAATTATACCATAATGCAAATTTCTCTTTGATGACAGTCTTGCTCTTGCTTTATTATGCTATTATTTAGTAAAGGCAATTAATCATCTGTAATTATTGTGTTATTAGATACATTAAAGAGGTTAGTTGCCTTGGACATTTTAACAGTTTACATCAAAAAGCAAACTTAGCTCAGAGCCAAATCTTTGGGTCAAACCCCTCCTTCAAAACAAGCCACATTTGTGCTCCTGTATACCTCTGTGGTAGAGCATTGCATTAGCATATATGTAAATGCATATATGTAATGTAATGTAATGTTTATTTCTATTAAGACAAGATGCATAGCTAAAAAATATTATTTTAATGAATTAAGGTTTTAATTAATTTATCATATGAAAAAAGAAAAAGGCAGCGTGATATGAGATACACCAATCCTGCATAGTGTACCATACTGATTGCCAGGGGCACACAGTACAGCTAAGCAGTCAATAAAAAATACAATTTTACCACAGCACCTGACCAATCAGAATCAAGCATCCCACAGAGCCAGAAGTGTGGTGCATCACTTGTTCAGTAGTCAGGGCACTGATCAGGGAGTCTGACATTTTAATGGCCGTCTCAATCGCAAAATAGTTCAAGTGCACTAAAATGTTCTTGTTTTATAAAATCCCACAATGCAACACAAACAGCAGCTAGCATCAATTTGAAGCGCTCCAACTAAAATCACACAAACTAGCTCAATAAGCATCATGAAATGGGACTTGAAATGGAACAAAAAGCACTCTGTAAAGAACATAATCTTGTTTAAATTTTATTGAAACATTTATCTGAAATGTTAAATGGATATGTAACATAATCAAAGTGTTTGTCATAAAAAAAAGGTTAAAGAGAAACAATTTCTGCCTGTTGTTGATAAATTTATAAATAGAGACGTTTCACAACCTTAAAGGGATCCCAGCAAATATTTGGAAGTCCGATTACTGTTGAAAATACGTCCCTCCGTCACGTACCGTCATTGTTGAAAAATGAAATGAAAATCCAACCGACATCTTTGACGTCATCTGACCGTGAATCACACGTCTTTTCTGCACGGTCCGTGCACATCTAAAAATGTCCTCTTCTGGACGTTAATATATAAAACCCGTACATAAAATTTTGAATACACGCAACCTCAAACAAATATAGACATATAAAAATGTATAAAAGCGTAGATAAATGCATTTTAGGACATGTTGTGCATTTGTGCCGTCCAGCCGCGACTAATTTTGAACGGGGAGATGACGTTGATTTCGGACCAATATACAACATCTGTGCCGTCCTGCGGCAACCCTTTTGGCCGGGGAGACGACGTTGCCGTCCGACCTATGTTTGCTGGGATAGTTCAGTGAAAAATTAAACTTACCCTATAATTTACTCCCCTCAAGCCATCCAAGATACACATGTCCGTCATTTTTTAGACAAACACAATTTGAGTTATTAAAAAAAATGCCCTGGCTCTTCCAAGCTTTATAACAGGGACCATGAATTTCAAGCCCAAAAAGTGCATCCATCCTTCATGAAGTAATCCATACGGCTGGGATAGTAAAGGCCTTCCAAAGTAATTTGTAATATTTAAAACTTTATAAACTACCAGAACTGACTTCTGGTAGTGGCCAATGCGAATTCACCAGGGATGTGGTAAGATCTGGTGAGAATAGACTCTCGCAAGAACCGTGCATTATGAGTTGTTTTAGCTACAAATAAGGATAATTATCCTCTGGTCTTATATCGAAATCCTCCAGCTTTTTTTTTGTTTAATCCTTGGGTCAGATTCTAATTCATAGCTGGCATTTTGTTTTGGTGTCTCCTCTGTGCCTCTGCATCGTATGCTACATCCTACGCTAATAATCTTTGGAGAATGTGCATTGGCCATAACTGGAAGCTAGTTATTTTAGCCCCCTAAGGGGCGATTCACATTTCACGTCTTTTGCACGCTTAAGTTTGTTATTTCAAATGTAGTGCGCTCATAATGGAAGCGACGCAGCCACAACGCGCACGTGGTGCGACACGCTTGTTATTTCCAGACGCGTCCGCACCGCCTCGAGTTAAAATGTGAACCGCCCCTAATGCTGCGTTCCAGAGCCCATACAAACCAGTGGGACGTTTGTAGGAAAAGTGCACTGGAATGCCTGTCGAAGTGGAACCTCCTACTGGCAAACTCGGGGGAGTTTCGACCTAGCCTGGCTCTGCCCTCCTACGTGCTTCCGCTTAATTTTCATTTAGCTTTAGTACTACGTCTGGGACTGCTCTGTAGAGTTTTGTTTTCTCCTGCAAAAATCTGCAGGTCCAATCAGCGAACAAAGAGATGTGGCTAAGAACGATGACGTTAAGGTCATGTGTCAGTTTGAGTTGTAGTTCAGCAATGGCAGCAGAGAAAGACATGAGAAAAGCTATTCGGTCCGTTGTTGCAAAGCTGCCGAATATACAGAAGTTAAAGCCGGAGCAAGAACCAGGATTGCTAAGTTTTGTTGTTTTGATTATTCTGACTTTTTGTTTCCGGCCGGTTTCGGCGCATGATATACGTCATGACCACACGTGAGCGATCGCCTATGGCAGATCCAATAGTTTTAAACTTCAATAGAGGACCCTCCTTAATGGAAGTAACGCTTTGCAATGAAGCGTGGCCAGACTCTCTGTACAAATGAAATGAAGGTACGAGAGTCTGGTTGGACCAGGCTAAGTTCGACCTACTCCGACTTTGCAAAATTAAGTCGGAGGATAATGGCGGCGCCCATGGAGTCTTGCGTCGTAAGAAGTAAAGCTTCAATGAATAGGCAATAAACTGTTCTTCTCTGCTTGTTGGTTTTTTTTAGACACTGTAATTTGAACACAACTTGTTTTTTATATTATGACGTGAAATTGTCGTTGTTATCTGTTAGCATGAAGCTTAGCGCAGCGGTCGTCCATGTTTTCTGTTTACGTTCCACTTCAATTGCCTGGAACGCTTTGAAGTAGGAACTAGTACACTTCAGGAAGGATTAGGGCGCACTCACATTATCCAAACCAAACCAAACCATGCCCCAGCGCGATTGTCACCCCTCCCTACTCCCCCAGGTGCACCACTGTACTTCTTATCGATCCGAGTCCGGCGCGCTTTCGTCATTAAGATGCGATTGTTTTGAAAAAGCAGGAAGTAAAGCTCTCTCTTAACACTGGAACCCACCGTAATGTTAAGTCCGTGTTTTTTTTTAAATTCTGAGTCGTTTGGTGCGCGATTACAGACAGCCCTCTCACATGTCATCATATTGCTTAGTTGATCTGTCACGTGTGCAGCTCGGACATTAACGTAACCCCGCTGCACGCATCAAAAGGTTTTTACGGAGGCAGATGAAGGTGGGTGGGCGCGCAACTGACGTCTTCACCTTTTGAATCGCGCTCAGGCGCGATTGCGCTCACACCACAGCCTTCCGCGCCTGAGCCCAAGTGAACCGCGCTCCGGCCCACCTCTGCAACCCGGCCGCGACGCGATTAAACAATCCGCGCCCGGGCACGGAACAGAGCGATCACACTAGTCAAACAAACCAGGCTTTGGGGGTCAAACGCGCCCGAGCGCGGTTTGGTTTGGATAGTGTGAGTGCGCCCTTAGTCCCATGTCCCAATGGTTTGGATGGGCTCTGGAATGCAGCATTAGACCACCACATTTTTGTTGTTTGCACCATAATACTTAATTCTGTGTAACTAGAACCTGTTGTACACAAAAGTGGACAATAACAATGCTTCATGTTCAAAGAAAAATATTTGGTTATTATATTTATTGGTTTTTCCTAACCCTAAATAGCTGGAAGAAATCTGAAAAAAAAGAGACAAACCAAAGCTCTGATTTTATAAGGACAGTTTATAAAGTTTTAAATATGTATACTCTCAGAAGGCCTTTATTAACCCCTTAAGATGTGTGGATTACTTCTGTGAAGGATGGATGCACTTTTTTGAGCTTCAAAGTTTTCTACCAGCATAAAGCTTGGAAGAGCCTGGACATTTTCTAAAACAAACTTAAATTGTGTTTGTCAGAAAGATGATTGACATATGTGTCTCGGATGGCTTGAGGGTGAGTAAATCATGGGGTAATTTTTATTATTGGCTGGAGTATCGCTTTACGTAGCAGGACAAGTCACAGGACAATAAGTCATCAGTGTCCCAGTGTGCAGTGAAATTTACAGTGCCTGAACTTATGTACGTGATTTAAGGGTGCTACAGTAGTGAGCTGACTGAGACACCCGGGTAATTACAAAATTAAAAAAGTAGCATTTACAGAACAACCTCATCTCATTCACTTCCCCTCTTCATGTTAAGACTCCATTTGAGGCTAAATTTACTTGATGCCCACCCTGCCTATCTCAGTTTCTCCCTTGAATTACTATGTTTAAGCCTTATTTTCACTAGACAAAACAAGCTAACTGCAGCTTGTTAAAAAGCATGATTTGGAATTTTACTGCGACATTCAAGACGCAGCAGGTAATAGGGAAATGCCATGTCTTTTCATGAAGCGTAGTGGAACGTAGTCTTAACCCGAGGCCTGATATTAAAACGTTCTTCTGTGCTGCTTAAAGCAGCAATTAGGGTGCGTTGTGAAACAAGTGTTAGATACTCAAAAGTCTCTCACACGATAGCTCTGAGTTTAACACTTTGAATACCCACTTGAGGCTAATGCCATTCATAGTTTGTGCTTCATCCGCTTTGTCATAGAGGGACCACACATTTTCCACTTCCATTGCAATATGTGGCTATAAACCCTAAGCTATAATCTCAGCAGGCCTTTAACGTACAGATAAAGGCAAGTCAGCATCAAGGTGTGCGTCTAACACAACGCAATAGAAGTATCTCTTTGTTTTACAGTAATTGGCACAAGCCAGCAGTCAGACCGCCCTACTTTGCAGAAAACTGTTCGCAGAACCCCTGAATCCAATCTATGTGACAACACAAGAAATGATGGATAAGATCCTGGATGGAGGACGCCTGCATGTAAGATGTTAAAATAGACATTTAAAAAAAGGATTACTTCCCAAATATGCAAAAAAAGTATGTAAAGGGGCAACCTATCGATCTCTCTGATGAAGTCAATACGGAAGTGACTTCAACTGCAATTCACTGAATGGCCACTAGAGCCTGGACCAAAAGGAAGTCAATCCCCAAAGAACCGCATGTTAAAATGCCTAGCTTTAGAGCAAAAAAATATGTTTACAGCCTGGTACAACAATAGTTTTTGGTCTATATAGCTAATTTTGCCCTTCGTGACAACTGTGAGGGGGGTGATTTTTTTTGTAACTCATCCGTTTAAATTATATTAAGCCTTAAAGTTCTGCATAATTAAGGGCGTGGCCACTTGAATGAAGGTTGAACATCCACTGCTGTCACTAGAATCAAGCTAGGCGGGTGTGGTTTCAGCAACCAGCCACCTCAGTTTCACCAACGTCCCGCCTCTTTACCCATTTTCGGATATCCGTGAGTGATGCGCAGTGACGCACGGCCAAGATGGCGACGGCAGGCAACGCCTACTATTGGCTTCAAAAACGATCTTCAGAAACCTATGGGTGACGTCACGGACACTACGTCCATCTAGTCTATGCATTTTACACACAGTAATGTCGTGGTCGCACTAGCAAGGTCGACTTTTAGCATGTGAAATTTCTACGTAAACCCTTTGCGTATATGGACAGCAACTACATATGATATCACACACTAAAGTGTTGTTTTTATTCAAAAGGCATATATTCCAATGGGCTTTTTGTTGTACTGTCATTGTTGCTTTTATTATTATGGGACAAAATAAGATACTGTTATTTTCAGTTTTCAACTAGCACACTGTAATGTATTCAGGTGCTTCACATGATATGAAACTGCAAGTCAAAGTTTACCAAACTACGAAATACGATTTTTTGTGTTTGCATTTGCATGCGTATTAATGTCAATGGAACAGCCCAAGTCCCCAGCATAAGACATTAAAGATGCTATTTTAAGTTATTTTGAGTGCAATTAAATAATTTACTCATCCTCATGCCAACCCATTTTTTCAGCTAAACATCAAAAGTAACTTTATGTTAAAATAATGATGTAATCTTATTATGCAGTCAATGTACACTGTATGTTTACCATATCATCCTGTCATGTACAGTTAACTCTATATTTATGTTGTTACACAAATATCATTACTAAATAAACAAAAAAATGAGATAATGATACTAACTGAATGCTCTTGGCACATTGTATACGTTCATCAAATACTGTCACTTCAAATCTGCTTAATCCCAGCCTCAGGCCATTCAGAAATACCAATTTGTAGGCAGAAAAAATTATTAGTCTAATACAAAATGCTAATAATTTATAAGCTAACATGTATGACGCACATAGAGGGTTTTGCATAGGGTCAAATATCTTGTAGGTGTTGGGCCAGTTGACAGGCCTGCAGTGAAGGCTCATGGGCATTGGCTCTATGGTCTAGTAGTCCATAATCCATCATTAGACCAACAGATTAACTGTGAGCAATTCATGCTATGTAAACATCTCAGTTTGCTGGTCAGTCACTGTAGTGTCATCTATAAATATAGGAATTGATAAAAGTAGGCACACCAACCGGATACCCGTGACGCCGAAGAGACGTTTTTCATCATAGTTCAGCACTAAGAACCAGACTGAGCCCCTTAAATAGTAATGTGCTAGAACACAAATAGGGGATGCGTGATCACATTGGAGAAAACCTGCTGTCGGGTGTTGATTCGCGCTGTCTGGTGAGTGCCAATAGGGACGCACGTCAGATTTATAGCTGAGCTAGAAAGAGAGGCGTTGGCAGGGAAAGAAATACTCTCATCAATGTTTATTAATCACCACTATCGTACGATACTGTAGAATTATGGTATTTTTAAGCACATTAAGCATGCACAATGCATCTTTGGCTTCAAGGCTATTAACTTAATTAATCACAGGTCTGTGTGAAAGCCATGCAAAAGCTATAAGTGTCACTCTCTATCAGCTGTCTGTCAAAGTCATCTGCTCGGTCTGTTTTTTCCCTTTTAACACACGTCTAAGTGCCTCAATCTGTTCACAAAGAATCATGCACTGAATTTGCTTGATGGATTTTGCTTTCTTGAAACAAAGATAGTTATAAAAAGCACAAAAAATGCAGCAAACACATAGGTACTGTATGATACACATATTTCTTTCTTTTTTTTTCATCATATAAAGCTGCTATGCAACAATGCAAGAGCATGAAAGGTGCTATATAAATAAATTTAAAATGAAATGAATTAAATTAAATCAAATTAAATTGAATGGAACCGAATCAAATTGATACAAATATATTTCAGTGATGTTATAAAATAGATCAGAACTTTATAAATACCCCTCCCTCATCAAATCAGATTGAAGTGGTGTATAGACTACTAATATTTCAAGGTGGGTGATGCCACCTAAGGGCTTACACTCCAAAAAATGCTTTATTATTTCCAACCCAGCGTTGGTTCAAAAAGGGAAAAAAACAGGCGTTGGGTTAAATTAACCCACAAAATATTCATATATGGCCAAATAAGGGGTAAATCAACCTAGCATTTTGGTTAAAACAACCCAGCATAGGTTAAGTTACAACCCAACCGACTGGGTTCATCCGTTTTTGACTCAACAACACTGGGTTGAAAATAGCCCAGCATTTTATAGTGTACAAAATTTACCAGTCTTTCCTTGTACTATAACTACACTCAATAACCCACACAAAATGCTGGGTAATTTTTTACCCAGCGTTTGGGTCAAAAGGGACAAACAAAGCCGTTGGGTTAAAATACCCACAACATTTTTATATTTGACCCTACAATGTGTTAAAACAACCCAGGATTTTGGGTTGAAACCACCCAGCATAGGTTAAATTAAAACCTAAACGACTGGATTAGTTCCTTTTTAATATAGCCCAGCTTTTTAAGAGTGTGGTTTTCATTAGAAAGGGAATGATGTTAAGCTTAAAGAGCACCTATTTCATTGCTAAAAAACAATTTTACTAATTAATACAATGTGTTTGCATGGTTTATGGTTAAACAACACATTGTTTTCTCATACCGTACATTTTTGTAGCTCCATATTTCACTCTCTTCCTGAAATGAATGAATTTGAAAAGCGCTGTGTCCCTGATTGGCCAGCTAATCTGTATGTTGTGATTGGCCTGATTACCTCTGACGTCAGCCGGAAACGTGACACTCCTTACCATGTTTGAAAGATTCGTTCACACTAACAGGAGTTAACTTACAAGCTATGAGTCCTAAGCGAGAGGAATTATTATAATGTCGGTTTTTACTACATCACCAATCACAGGAAGTAAACTGTTTCCTACAATCTGTGTGTTTGTTGTAGTCCAAGAAAAGAGATTTACGTTGGAGACGATAACTCAAGTCTTTGTTTTCTTTGGGGTTTGTACCTTTTGCATATCGTTAAAATGTACTAATACACACACACCAAAGGAAATGTAAAATTGTGAATCAGACAATAAGTGCTCTTTAATTATAAAAATGATTTTGGCGAGCAAACAGTAATTATCATTCAGAGCTTTTGTCCTGCGTATTTCCTCTGACATGTGAAAGACAAGATTTATATCTCTAAAGACGCATTGCAAACGAATGATTGCTATTATTTCTTTTGAAAAGCTTGCTGTTCCTGTCCATTCAGCACCCTATTAACTGATGTTGCTGTGTAATTACTCTGTCTGTGTGTTTTACAAACACGCAGACACACAAATAAAGCAAAGCAGCTTGTCTGCAACAATTTAAATATTTGTAATCCAAACAGAAATCTTTCACTGTCTGTTTTGTGTACACAAAAAGGCCTAGCCAATCAAAATATTTTTCCGAATGCACTTTGTCTTGCAAAATCAAAAGCAATTTGCGTCGAATGATCAACGTAACCACTGAATGTATGAGTTTAGCCCCGTGGATTTTGGATCGGCAACAGTCATTGTGCATTAATAAAAGCTCCTGACGCTGATTCACAAAAGCCAATCAATTATTCTTCTAGACTTGACTGGCAGTACCCTATAATTGGGAGGCTGCTTTCCTTTTCTCAAGTGCCCTGCAGCCAATCGGTGCAGACCAAACAGGTGGCAGCAGAGGAAACAAGCTCTTCCAGTCTATAAAACTGGCTAACTAGCCCCTGAAAGTTGCCAACCTATAATTATCATATCATTTGTGTTGTAAATCACACGGCTTCTTGTCATGGTATCATCAGACGCAGCAATTTCATGTAGCAAATCTATCCCCCCAAAAAAGTTCCAGAGAGAGAAGTTGGTTGAAAGCAATATATTAAAGCCCTACCTACTGTACTGTACTGTACATTACACAATAAATTCAAATCTCGCTAATATGTACTTTCCCCTTCTCAAGTCTAAACAAACCCCAGTTTCAGCATACCCACCCACATACCAAATTATTATCCTGTCATCAAATGATGGCCCATCAGCGAGGATGAACAACATTTTTATAATGGCCTATGTCCATCATATCTCTTACATAAGCAATAAATCATAAAGTATGGCTGCTGAATCATTGTGAGGATTGATAAATAGATACATTACATAAAGTCTGTGTTTTTGTTTTTATTATGACAACGTAAATACTAACAGCACGCGTTGTTTACCACTTGCGCAGTTATTCAGATCATTTTATGAATTCTTGTAATTAAAACACATACAGCATTGCAGAATGACACTGTTTATAGCCTGACTGAGGTACTGTATGTTCTCACCCTCTAAACACATGGTAATTGCTCAGCTGCAGTTGATACAGCCTCAAATGAGGCAAATGAGTCACTGATAAATAGATAAGACAACTGATAGTTTCTTTAACCAACAGGACATCATCATTTACATAATTTTTACCAAGCAAGCACCAAAGTAAACCTATTAAAATGTCTAGTTTTGACAGTAGTATTAATCCCTAAATGACTGTTGAAGAAAATAAACAAGGCACGAGATGATCTTAATAGGAGTGATATGTTGGGAGCTCTTTACAATAATTTCATTCATTAACACTATAGTTAATGGATTAGCTAACTTTAGCTAAGCATTAATAATGCAATTTTATAGCATTTACAATGTTTGTTAATGTTAGTTGAACGTTAATGCGCAACCAATTAACGTAATATATTGTGAGGTAAGTTACAGATATTCTTGCCTGTCTGCCAAATCCGCACAGCGGTGATCCTTGCTCACTGTCTCCCCTTGTCTTTTGAAAAAGGAAACGTTTTTAATTTTCCACAAAGATGTCAATTTAGTTAACAGCCAGACTGATAAACAAGCAGACCATCGGCCGCACGCGCGCTCACGCGCCCGAATCAAAGGGAACTTCCGGTCTGGCTTGTGACTAAATGACCTCTAAAACAAATACCAATTATACATTTTCGAAAATTAATATTTTGGTTTGCTAAAAACAAGGGGAGACGACGAGCATGGATCACAACTGTGCAGAGACCAGGCAAGAATTCAAGGACCTGAAGGAAACATTGTATACATTCATTTACACAGATGCATAGCTATAACATATGAACGAAGGTAATTTACTTGTAACGTAAATTTATTTCCCTGGTTATCAGAAATAAACTAACTTACTGTTGATGATTCTATGTGGAGTCTACCGGAAGTTGCGTTTAGTTCACAAAAGCTTTTGTTTTTGTTGTTGCTGCTGAAATCGTTTATAAGTGCTGGACAAATCAAAGGCATCCCAAAAAGTATACAAAATAAACAGCATGTCCTACAAGTTCTGTAAGTAGATACACATTATCCATAGATTAAACATTATTATAATATATATTATAAAGTTATTGTTATTGTTTTATTGTTAATTATACTTACTGAACAATTTAACATTAGCAGTATTTAATTAACAATTCACCAGCATACTTGTAGTAAACTGGAGTATAGTGTACTATATTATAGTAATTTCTGCACTATGTTAATGTGGTATTATTCTGTAGTATTAGCTATAGTGAATTGATAAACAGGGGTAAATACTTTATTATACTTTAATATTTAAAAATGGTAAGGTTTAAAAACACTATCACTGTAAAAAAAATCTGTAGAAATTACAGTATTACTAGGTTTTACTGGCAACTAGCTGCCAGTAACTTACTGTAGATTTTAAATGTATGTTATTTACTGGCAACAGTTTGTTTAAAACTAAATGAACATGAAACATTTTCATTCTTTATATCCTCTACAGTAATTTACTGGCAACCAGCTGCATAATTACAAAAAAAATTTTACAGTGTTATTGTTTTTAGGAACTTTACTCCTGTAAAAATGCTATAAAGCATTTTTCGGTGCAGGCTTGATGAACTTTCCATAAATTATATTAACGTTCCCAAAAAGGATGTATGGATATAAGAAGTGAAGAAAGCAATGAGCAGCAGCTTAAGCAATAGTTTTGAGTAAGTTAAGTAAAATAATCCAAATCAGTAAAGCACTTTGCTTTTGGCAGACATCCAGATCAAATTACTGCAAGTTAGATGAATTATTTCACTTAACATAGTTGGGAAACATCACAGACTGCTCTCTACACCTACATGCTTTCAACCATCTGTTCTTTTGTTTACACCTCTTCATATCCATGGCAACAACATGGGGGCAGGTAGCTTAGTCGGAAATATTTGTAAATCACAAAGCCCTCATATAAGATTAATAGAGAGCGTTTGTTTAAAGAAATCAAGAGATATTCTCTGATTGAATCAGTAACATAACCTTGCACTTTTTACATGCTTAATTTTTTCATCAAGGTGTATATTTAGTTGTAGGTCAATTTTATTGAATGTTGCATCATATCTGTGTTTTATCAGCATGGATAGATCGTTTAGTAATTATCATGTGTTGAGCTCAGATAACGTCTATATCGTTATTCATACGATGTGGATATTTTACATACACAAACACTGTGACTACAGAGGTTATGTTACATTGTGTAATTTAGCCCAGACAATGTGTATTGAGAGATGTCATGATTTATTGCTCACTTTTCATTTCATTTTGAAGATGCTTTGTCATAAACAAAGGGTTTGTGTATAGTTGGAGTGCTGGTGATTTGATTTATACTTTAAATAAACCAGTATATATTTTACTTTAGTTTATTATGATAAACACTGAAGTATAATAAAGTATTTATCATGTGAAATGTAAAAAGAGATACTGTATTAGGCAATTAAAAAGTAGTGTAAATACCCTGCTGTCTAAAGCAGTTGCGATACAAAAACACAAAGTCTATTTTTCATGTAAATGGTGTCTCAGTATATCTCTCTAAAGTGTTGTGCCTTATATGTTTTTTTTTTTTTCGGTGTTTTTCAGAAGTGTTGTTTCCTGGGGATTCATTCCTTCAATTAAAGAGATTATAAATAGTTTGTTCTTACATTTTCTTTCACAGTTTATGCATATCAACCGATAATGAGCCTATGTATTACTGGCTGTGTACTAAGGTGATGCAAAATTGCAAATTTAATACATTCATATCACTCTGGGCCTTGAGGATTAACAGGTGCAAATTACAATACAAAAGGTGACGTTGATTAATTTTTCAGTTACAGGCTGAAAAGTAACTCATAAAGACAAATTATACATATAATTTTCAGTATGGTAAATATAGCAGATAAGTGAACAGTTATAAATGAAATCTAACAAACAAACAACTATGGCCAAATATATTTGCAGATGTTTTTGCAACAGCTTCAAGGAAAGTGCTATTGTTTTGTTTTTTTTAATTAAACTGCGTTTTTGTACGTGTTGTGGTGTGTGATACTGTTTGCACAAGTAAATTCAAAGGCGGAGATGTTTGCTTTCAATTGTAAGCACTTATACATTCAGTGAGCATGTAAGTTTTCAATTATTGCACTGATTTTTTTTGACTAATGATGGCTTTTTTATGTAACTGAACTAATTAAACTGCGGATCTTTAGGAATGCAAATTTATATCAACTTTAAAACACCAGTCACTTTTCAATAAACACCTGCTCGAAATAAAATCAAGTCCTTTGCGCTAAAATGTTCACTGTCACTTACACAATAATAGATGATGTGCAAAGAACGCAAAATTATTAAGTTATAGGTTTTTTATTATCTAATAGTTTGCAGAAAAAGTTAAACACATAACAAAAAATCCTAAACAATGAAGACGAACAGATGCGATTACAGTGCTTATTACCCTAAAGGAAACCCAAAAAAACAAACAAACAATCTGCTATGAAGTGCTACAAACCATTCTGGGTCTTAGAGGTTAGACTGCATTTATTTTCTCTCTTCTCTTTAGTGTAGAAAGAAATTCAGATTTTGTCGAGTTCTGGTAGCGTCTCTAGATCGCTGATTTTTGAGATCAATTCAAGAGCCAATGTGATACCAATATAAAAAACTAAGAAAGAAAACTATGTTCACACAATACAGCATGTATTCAGTGGTGTTAGCTTTGACCCATATGTAAAACACAAAATAAGATTTTGGGTTTGGAGCTTAAATGCATAGAAAAGTATGTTCATTCAGAATAAATAGAAGCATTTCAAATGTGAAACTGTACTAGAGGCTTTCTAAAAGAAGACAAACCTATATGACTATGAAGGTTTTTTACCAGAATAAATTGGTAAATAAGATTTTTGTAAACTACAGACATCCTGTTTAAAACTGTCACAATGAGTGGTATTTCATTTATTGGACTGACCTGTTGTTGTTGTTGAACTATAAATCTAAAACAATAAAAAATTATCTAGCAATGTGTTTATTATCTTTATCTTCAAAATACTACATAATGATAGAAATGTTTTGACTGATAGTACGGGGCAAGATGATAACTAAAAAAACTTGAAAAACAAAAAGGTAGAAAAAAGGCTTCATTGCTCTAAGATGAAATGAGATCCAAATGAAGAGGTCCATGTGTTTTGCATACAATCAAGTCTTTAAAAGCAGTTCAGCCGTTGACGTCCTTCGTTCTACTGTGCTCTGATATGAGCCGACTGCATAGTTCTGACTCATTTCCTTAGTTTACAAGTCAAGTTCAATTCACGTCAGTGTCTGAAAATGAGATCCGCCATCATGATCGATGGTTTATTGGCCAACATAACAGCTGTGTAATATCAGTCTTCTGAAATGACATCTATGTCCTCAGGGCTGCCCTGTTGAGTGGCTACCCTCCAGCGGTTCACATGCTGAGTGCCTTTCCTCTTCTGCTGAGGGTCTGGTGACTCTTCCTCCAGCTTCTGTCTCTTGTGCTTGGTCCTTCTGTTCTGGAACCAGACCTTCACCTTAACAAGACCAAGAAAGAGATGGCATTTTAATTTAACCATTTTTGAAGACAAAAATAGCAAGCTTGATCATGTGTTTTTCAAAATGGTTTTGAGAGGAAAAATATGTAATATAAAATGGTTTGAGAGTTCAAAAAAATATGTAAGCCTATAATTATGAAACTTTTTGGAAGTGTCCCAAAAAAATTTTTTTTTGCTATTACAAATATATCCACACATCATAATTTTGCCATATTTAAAAAACGCACCTGTAAAATGAAAGTTCTCTCAAAGTGCACTGTAAAATATTAATTGTTGCACTTAGATTTTTACATTTAATCAAAGTTGAATTAGCTTAAGTTATTTAAAAAAAAAAATTCATTTATAGAAAATCATCACGAGTCAAGTTGACAAGTGCAAAAAAAAGGAATTTTTACAAGAAACAAACTTATTTTTTTAATGTATGCCTTATTTTGTTATTATAAAGACAAAATATGTTAATTCATTATTTAAAATTATATATCATCATAAATTAGCGCTGTTTTACACACTGTGGTGTCCAGGAGTCTAATAATGCTTTCGTTTTGCTTGCTTTTAAATGATTACTAATTATTTTCCCCTGCAAATTATATAATCATCATAACATTTTTTTTAATTATTTCATATTGCTTTAATGCAACACGCATTTGAATTGGAATGTTAAAAATTTTCCTCATTATCCCAGCGTGATTCAAGAATGTTAAAAAAGGGCATCTTGCATGCTTAAAGTGTGCCTATAATTAGCAATGTTTATCATTTTTGTTATGCATTTTACAAATTCTTCATTTTAACACTTTATAACAGCTTTAATTGACATTTTACAGACTTCCCAGACACTACGGAATGTCAAAACACCTATTGCCCAAGCTTAACAATCCTGAACATGTATCCAAAGCCGATTGTGAAATGATAGCAAATAAATGCATGTCGAACGAATGGCATTTATTTGCCCTATCCCAAGGCAATGCATGACAAATGACTTCCGTCCTGTGAGGAAACTATGTCAGAGGTGTAGATGAGCGTATGTGTGCTCATATCCCGCAGTGTAAGCCAGCTCAGTGTGTTGGAATGCAGCCGTGCATGTCCTAGAGAGTGGTTCTTACCTGTGTTTCTGTCAGACACAGCCCGTTGGCCAACTGTTTCCTCTCGGCGCCCACCACGTAATGATTCTTCTCGAAGGCGTGCTCCAGCCGTAGCAGCTGCGATGGAGAGAAGGCCGTCCTGATGCGCTTAGGCTTGCGAGAGAAGGGTCCGTGTAGGAGCAGATTTTCTGGGCTACTGTCCTCACCTGGGGATGAGAAGGAAATGTTAATAATAAAGCAGTTTAGTAACCTTATCATAAGTAATAAACAAGAGTTTATTAAAAATCTAAAATATGTGACCCTGTGTGTGACATCCAGGTATTATAATGCAATTATAAGATTATAGTAGCATCAACGTTCCATTTCAATCATTGATTTCGCATTCATTTTAATCTTTGACATGGCCTTACTCAGTCAATATTAAAGATATTAAGATTATATTTACGCAGAATGATATTTTCATGTATAAACTTCATATTTATTTATTCATTAAGCAGACACTTTTATCACATTAATGTTTCACATAGGCAATAAGTGCAGGGTTGCATGTATTAATGGGGCCCATGAGTTGATTTGAATAATTCCAGGTCGGTTTCATACACGGATGATATGAAGTGTGTTCACACCGCATCATTCAGACCAACCGAAGCCTTTTATGCATTCAAAGAAAAGTCTTTAACCTTTGGTCCACCATATGTGGCATTATGCTGATTTTCATACAAATGCAGGGCTTTAACATATTGATATTGAATCATAGATAAACATCTATGGTTAAGGTCGCGAAACAATTGGAGTGAATATCTTAATTGTCGGTTAAGCAAATCTAAATCCCCTACATTTTGTCTGATTTTATTCAAGGTGAGGCAATAGTAAAATATTGTCCTTATCGGTTTTGGTGCGAGCGTGATCTTCGCTTTACCACAGACAACATCTGCGCAGCCGAGTACATTGCCGTTTATTGCAAACAGACAAGACGAGAAAAACATTTTTCATAAACAAATGGATGTGTAATTTACGTGACCACTGCAGTGTTTGGCGAGATATGCTTGAAAGGATATTCAGAAAGAAGATGACCGCAATCACGTATAAACAAAATAATCTCTCCAAGCGGTTGCAGGGTGGATTGTACAGTGCCCAGAAGTGACAGACCATGATCTTTTGTCAATGAGAAATAACCAAAATGTGTCAACGTTCGCATCAGGTGTGCAACCGCAAACGTGCATCAGTAACATGCAAACCTCTCCAATTGATATTTGTGTCAATAACGACAGCAAACACCTTTTCACAACTTCAACTGACTGGGTGAATGTGGTTGTTCATGGCCTAACTCAGGCCTTAAAGAGGTCTAAACTCTTTGTCAATGGAAGTCCTTACAAACACGTTGATGATGTAAATGGATTTTAAAAATGCATCCATGATAATTGGCTAAATTAACTAAATTGCCTTACCACAACTTTAAACTAATTTCAAAAAATGAATTGTAACCAATAAAACTTCAGTTTACAATAACCCATTCACATGTTAACACGGATCATCAAAGAAAACACAATTCTCAACACAAAGGATTACTAATGGCATCACCAGAAGATGAAAAGAGGATTAGATTGAGCCTACTCGGACTTTAAGTCTCTTTAAAACCACCGAAACCAAGCCTTTATCTGCAGACAATAGCTTTGAACTGACTCCTTTCACAGGAGCATTAGCCATCACACAGAAGCTACTTTAACTCACCGCCTTTGCCTTACTTAATAATACGTCGTCTACACACATTAGCCATGCATTTCTCAGCTTCCCGATGTGAAAAAGACAAACTTTTTGGCCAACTTCAACACTAAACTTGTTTGTTTCCATGCGCAGACTGACAGTATCGGTTACTCCGGTAAAAGCCTTGAATAACAGACTTCTCAAAGGTCCTAATAAAGAACGCACTTCTATTTTAGTTAAAGGTGCATATTTTCTGTCACAGGACTGTCATTGACAACTGCTTTCAGCTGGCGTGCTGAAAACGCTTTGAACACCAGAGGCAAAAACAATGGAGACGTCTCTGTGCAGAAATGAGAGGAGCTGAGCGCAGGTCGGGTGGAAGAATGTAAATAATGCCTTCTAAGGTGTTGAAAAGCCGTCCTTAAACCTTTCTCAAGGTGCACTGAGCACCAAACCAACCAAAAATGACCCCAGCAACAGTGGTTAACTTTTAAAACTAGTATATTCTACTATTTTAGGTTATTTCGATACACTATGCTGTCATACTCTCGGTCTGGCATCATCATCATGTGTCGCATCACCTCCGTGTCTCTCGAGAGAGGTGGTGGATCAGACTAGCAGGCCAGAGAACCGACTGAGACTCGAGCCTCCTGAAGAGCCGGGAGACCCTCCGGGGGTTTGGACTCAAACACACACTGGCCTATCCAAGGCAAGAAAGCCCCCAACACGAGGAAAAGGGAACCAGATGGCACCCAGATCAGCTTTACTACCATTCCCTTGGCACAAACAAGCTTGGTCTTGTCAGTGCTGTTCTCATTAGAGGCAGGGCGAAGGGTGGTCTATAGTGGGAAATAAAGAGACTGCACCCTTTGGTCTCTTCTACAGACTGAATGTGCAGCCTCTTAAATCTAAGCATGAATTTCGATTTATGGCAATTACGTTGTATTCAGGCTATATATTTTATTAGTATTTATCGGTTCCCTCAAACCCACAACCTGTGCACTGTTAACTCATCTACCAATTGAGCTACAGGAACACTGATTGACCCAACACATTTAATATAACATTAATGAAATATTTCGAGAAAGAATCGATTTAGGGTGCAATGACACCTTTCATATATCTGGAACCTTGCAGAGAGTCACCTGAGAATAAAATGCATTAACACAAGGATAAGGCTCAGTCCATCTGCTTTGGAGAACACTGTCTGACCTCTCCCCTGTTGTTACCGGCACCATAATCTGTTAAACGCACCCATAACACAAAACTCAGCTCATGTACAACAGCAGGGCGCTCTGGGATCCTGTTTACCTTGTCCCGCATGACAGATTCGAGGACATGGATGCATCTCTTTTCCCATTCAGGAAGTGCTGGAGTTAAACCCCTGCACACATTAGCGCTGACAAGAATGGGACACCCTACTCGATAGGGGAATACTTTCCCACCCAATCCCCTCTGCTGTATTTAGTCTTGTCCAAACAGTAGTTTTCTAGGTTATTGGACACCATCAGTGAGTGGATCTGTTCTGTGTGTAAACAAAGAGGCACTATCTGAACCCCGGATCTGAGTAATAGTGACAACAACCTCTGACTTCCACCAATTACCTGTGTAATGCCCCCAAGGACTGGGGTATAGCTCAGCACCCTAAATGGACACCTAATGTGGCAGGGCTTTCCATCACAGCCCTCCAATGAGTTAATCAGAGCAGCCAGTAACTGATGCATGCTTTAACAAATTGCCTGGTAAATAGGGCCAACCAATATCAATTACACGTTTTCAGAGGAATCTTAAAAATGGATTTAAAATTATATAAATTATATATATATATATATATATATATATATATATATATATATATATATATATATATATATATAAATTATACAATTATTATAACTATAATTATATTATTATTATTATTATTATTATTATAATTAAAATGTTTCAGAGATTGCATAGTGGTGATGGCTTAATATAATTTTTTATATTAAGAATCAAACAGCTTCAAAATATGTCAAGGCTGTATTTGTTTTTATTACTACAGGCAGCTACCAATAAAAGTTAAGGAAGTGTTTAAAGAAATGTGTGTTTGGTACATTATGTCGTTAATACAGTCTTACAAATGTTTGCCTTTTTATTATTGTAATTTGAAATACTTTAACACTTTAGCAACAATGTAGGCTATAATGCATGCAAATGAAAAACTCACAAACAAAAATATACAATAGTTGAAAGTAGCATATCTGAAAACGTAGTTCATTTTATCCCATCAGCATTATATATTAATATAATATTAAATAAGAATATAATTTACAAAGCATCTTCATAATAAAATATGAACAGTAAAATGCTTTCATTTTTTATTTTAAAGTTAACTTTTGTCTGTTTTAAAATTGGTCAATGCTAAAGGTTTTATTAAGCTATATTTAACCTCAATTTAGGTAAAACGTGGGTAAATTATTCTCAATTATCAGTATACGTAAACACATTAATAATGTTTAAATAATAAATCACGTAAATTAACCAAAACATTAAGAACTGTATCAAGCAAATACGAAAGCAATTTGGCCGATTGTTTATATTAATAAATATATATAGCAATGAAGATAAATTAGCCTTGTTTCCTAACTGATTTATTGACAACACAATTATTTGATTTAGGTAATTTAGTTACACATTAACAAAAGTTACACATTAATTTATTTTACACTTAAATACTTTACAATTTCCTGTTGGGTGGCAGCTTTAAAATGTTTATTAGTAAAAGAGGGAATATAATTCAGTTGAGGGACAAATCTAACAACGTTCCGTGCGCATCTTTACAATTTAATAATAGTGTTATGTTAATAAATATTTAAACCAACATTGACAATTGAAATACCTCATAGCCAAAATATGTTGGATCTTCTTTCAAGTGTTAATACGCATTAAGTAAACTTCACAGGCCTATGTTTACAATATTATCGTAGTGCGCTTACCCTGGAATCGGTGTCCGAGATATCTGTTCCGCAGTACCCATGGGTAGAAGTTCAAGGTGTCTCTCTGATGAGGACTGAAGAAGGGCTGTGTGGGAATCTGAAGATGTCGCAGGGACAGGCCTGAGTTTGCTGTATGAGAAGTCGGATCTGTGAACATCATCTCTGGGCTGCTGCTGTACAATGTTCTGCCTGAGTTCTGGAAGCAGCTCCCAAATGGAGATGGATGGATGGATTCAGAAAATCTCAGAGCCGTGGGTCTGATGGGCTCATCCGCGGCTGCACTTGAGGAATTGGAGTCTTTGCCCACGAGAGATTCAATGGTGAAGCACTTCTTATTATGCTGAAACATTGTGATCAGCTATAAAAAATACTCAGTTCAATAGAAAAAGAAAGATGCTATACACGTGTGGCTTGGATGACCTGGGAAATCACCCTGAAGCCGATGATGAAGTGGAAAAAATCCCAAAAAGTAATTCTTACATTGTCATAGTCCCTCCACAATCCATAACTTCATAAGGTTCCTTTGCTCTGTGAGTCTCGTGGCTTGCAATATAACTCCAGTAGAAGAAAACAGAGTCGAGTTGTGATTCTGTCAGTTTCCAGGACAAGCTTGAGTGATACCAGTTATGATCAGATTAACTCAGATCTCAGCTCATGGATGTCAGAATAAACCTGACCAATCGTCAATTCTGTCTTCGTGTTCGGTTTAGTATGAAGCAGACATCAGCTTCGGAGCAGATCGCAGCGAGCTCTTATGATCGATGATCCGTCAGCTTTTGCGACAGGGCTTGTCATGAGCCAACTTCAATACCTGCTCGGAGATCTCCGCGAGAGAGGTGTGGTGCGCACGCGCAGACGCACAAGCGCTAAACAGTAAATTACAGCCATTTTGTGTTGTGCAAAGTAATTCGGTATTTGAATAGCAAGTGTTTAACAACAAATGAGTCATTTTGGACATGTCAGAAATCAAAGATAAACTCGAGTTTGTAAATAAAAGATTTAAAGAGTTGGTCAAGTAGAACGAGGACAGATAAAACAGGTGAAACTAAATCTAAGGTCTTATAAAGTAACTTAGGTTGAAATTATCTTACATTTTGTGTTTGTTTTGAACTGTATAAAACTACAGGAATGCGTTCATTTTAAAGAGATCAATACATTTTGGTTTTGTAAAACACTTTAGATTGAAAAGGGCTTTTTTCTTTCATCCATTATCAGTAGCCTAATTTGATGCATAGAAATTGAAATATTATTAGCTGCTTTACCTTGTTGTATCTGAAACAATTTATGAATCATGTTTTGAAGTTTCCTGTTTATAAATGGCCACAAGATAACAACATTCAACATATTGTTGTTTGTTTTAATTTATATATTTGACGCAACAACATTAGAACATTGACTCTGTAATGTAAAAATGTTGTGAAAGTGCTTTATTGGTCAAAGGGTAAAAAAAACAAATATATAAATATAATGCATAAAATAGGCTACTTTCAGCACATTTTCACATTTATTGATCAACGTCCTAAATACGTAAACGCGAAAATTAAAACAAACAATAAGGTAAACAACACAACTTAATAAAGAAATATAATATAGATAAATATAGAGGAAAAAAACAGTTTAAAAATCAATATCACCAACACATTAATAATTTTATTGGTAACAGTAGTAGTAAAAAATAATTGTAAAAATAATAACTGTTATAAAAAAACAATAATAACTATAACAATAATAATAATAATAATAATAATTGTTTAATCAAGGGATTGAATAATCTCATTAGAGTTAGGGTTCTTCTAATAAAGAGAACAACAAAGAGAACAGGGGACATTTTTAAGATTTGTTTAAGTCAAACAAAATGAGAAAAAAAACACTTTCACTTGTGCATAAAATCTGACTAGGTTAACACATGCAAAATGTTTTTTTATTAATCGGAACTCGTCATCACGTCAAGAGATGTAAGGAATTTGCGCTTAGTTAAAGAGTTTATGAAGGTGTCTTAATGAAGCAGGCACAGATCAAGGGAACGGAGCATTGATCTCTGGGCTTGACATGTCTCGAGTGCCTCTCCTTGTCTCATTTGTCAGTTACAACCGTAATAAGTTGTTGAGAGAGGATGGAGGCTAATGGGGTGGATCAGAGTCTCGGAAACCCCGGACAGATGTCACTCTTTTCAGGAGGAACAATCGTGGCTCAGGAACCACACAAAAGCCCCCTGCTCAAGCCTTTCACAATCCACACAGCGGAAACCCATGTGAACCACGCAGGGCACAGACCCCTTTGAGCCCCAAAGCAGCCCGTCTCCAGCCCTCTTGTGCCTGCCTTCTCAGTCCCTCTGCATATAATTAATAGCTTTCTCTGGCCAATTTTGTCCCCTTTGCCTGAAATACAAATGGCCATTAACATCTATTAATTTTGCCTCTGGCAATTGATTGCGGATTGTGAACAGCTGAAAGGCTATAACAGTTGGAGTTTTTGTAAGCACTCTGGGTGTGAAGACGAGTTAAAATGTGATTATTGTTCCCCTGCCTGGAACTAACTGGTGTTAAACCCTCTTTGAACACGGAGAGGCCAAGATATGTTATTTTACTAGTCATTAGTTGACTCAGAGAGGGTATGAAATGGATGACCAATGTCGAAAGACTTGAGGAACATGACGAAAAAATAACCATACTTATTAAGAATTTGCAAGGTGAATAAAAAAAATAAAAATAATAATAATAAAAACTAATTGTTACGCTATATATTTATTGATAAATTAAGTGTATTCAATAGATAAAAAGTAAAATATTATTTAAGCTTGTTTGTGTTAGGATGATTATTAAATACTGTTATATTACACTTGCCAGACATAATAAAATAGCTCAAGGGCCAGTCTTAAAGCCCTAAAAACAGATAATGTATTGCTTCACTGTTCACAACATTGTTTTATGTTTTTGCTCCACAAGTTTATACAATGATCACACACAGTAAGTGCTAGGGATTACTCACGGATTACATAGATTGAACAAATATTTTTCATGCTTAATCAGTGACTGGGCAAAGATTATTTTGATTATTTATTTGATATAATTTATAGTGCACGTTTGTTGTAGACTCAGCTTTATCCTTTACAAACAACGCCCTCTAGTGTATCAACTCATCAAATAAGCCACCTTGCGTCCAGTGACTTAATTTTCATGGCGTTTAAATTATGTAATTACAGCTATGTTTAGAGTTTAATTTAAAATATTTTAAATATTTTACCAATTAAAATTTTTTACTATCTTAAAATTTGCAGAACCTAGTACTGCAAAAGTCTTATATGCCACCATGCCACAATTAGATTTGTTGTTTTTGCAATGTTATAGTGATCATATATAATTGTTTCTCAGTCTCTTTAATAGAAAACATCTAGAAAATGCTGGAAATGTTTATAGTATTAAAAACTGTATAAAAATGTAAACTGACGTGTCAAGTTTTTAGGGTAGCTAAACTTCCTTTCACTTGAGCAATAGCAGAAAACTGCAGGATTTCTTAAATTAAATTAAATATGTATTACTAATTTTAAAGAAAGTAGTATTTTTACTTCATTCTGCTCAAAAACGCTTAAGATGTGTTTAGTGCCAAAGAGATCACACTAAACACCGACGATTTTTTATTAGTTTGTACATATTTCCTGTATTTTCTGTTTTAATAAAATAGATTGAAAAAACAAATATGGATGGACATTAAAACGACATCAACAACAAGTCTGTACTGGTGGTGGTGGCCTAAGACTTTTGCACAGTACTGTATATGTATTGTGCACATTTATTCATTTAATCTAAGGTGAAATGCATTAGCTCATTAAACCATGGTAACCATAATTTCCGCCAACAATTAGTTTTGTAACTTAATCTGGTTAACTGGAAAAAACAGAACAGACCTATATTTTAAAAATCGAAAAAGACTCTAAAAGCCTTTGAAAAAGATTAAATACCAATTTGTGATACACTGACAACTAACTGTAGCAGAATTGTAGCCTATATAGAGGGGTTGCAAGTTTACAAACATTGCAGGGTGCGCGCGCAACCAAGGGGCAGAAAGACCGATTGGTGAGCTGATCTGCTACTGCAACAACCTTAATTATTGAAGCGTTCTTTAATGTTTGTACATAAATAAGACTTGATTTTAGTTGTATCTGTTTTTCTGTCTTTATTTTTGCAGTGTTACTGTGATACATGTATGAATTATAATTTTATAATTATAATGCTAGTAACGTAATAGTCGCATCTACTGGTATGTTAACATCAGGCACCCAGCACTGACTCTGTTGGTACTATTTTCCACGCAAAAATTCCTTGGCATTTTGACTTACAGACACCGCTACTAGCATACAACACAATGCACGTCTCTTCTTTCTGCCCCTCGGTTGCGCGCGCAACCAGTTAGTGACGTCGCCGTGCAACCCGTCTATTGTAGAGCTACCTAAATATTTATGTCCCTCAACCAAATGGGTCAACAGTGGGCTAATTAAAAATAAAAACAACCCAACCTGATTCGCAAACGGAAATACATTGACAATTTCACGTGTCTATTTTGACTATCAGTCCTTGTGAGACGGATTTTCTTATTTTAAAAGTGGTTTTATTTCTGACGGAATCAGTAAGTTTTTTCTATCAAGGTTTCGATAAAGAGATTTAAATAAATGTTTTCGTTGTTATCGTTTTGCCGCATCACCACATAGCTAGATATAATAGCTAGATAACATATAGTTGTCATCCTAAAAGCCCCATCAGATTAGCCATGATTTGCTCAAATCTTTTTCTGAACCAAGGCCAACCTCAGAAAACCCTTGTACAAAATAAAACCAAAAACACAATTACCCTCAACTTTAAATTGTTTTAATAAACAGAATATCCCAATAATTAGATTCTAGGCAAAAACTAAGTTCTCTTTCCACACACTTTTATTATTGGCATTGCTCTGTGAGTGTAAAGTACCCTGTATTTAAAAAAAGTGAGTGTAATTGTTGCATTGGTGTAGCATCATTTTTATTTTTTGTCAAGCAGGTTGTTGCCACAGGCATCGTAAACAGTTGTAATATTACTATATTACCATATCTTAGACAGGGTACCAATTCACAGCGTGCGTTCAAGCATTGCCAATAAAAACAAAATGTTTGTGGGGACAGAATTTTATTACCGTTGCACTTAAAGACTTTCATGTTTTGGATGTAGCTTCATGCTTCCAGTTAAAAGGGTCCTTACATAAGCCTGTGAATGTAAGGTGTAACGACACTCCATGCATTCTGAATTGTGAACAAAATGTAAAAACAACTAATTCAATTTTATATAAATACTGAATAATGTGCAAATACAAAGTACCCTTAAACCCATCGTCCATATAATAATAATGTCTTTAAGAAGACACATATTCAAGGAACAATGCTGTAGATTCTAAATTCAAGCTAAGATAAAATATGGATTTCTTTTAAAGACAAGGCTGAGCAAACACTCACAATTGCACTATGAAAAACAGTCCAAAGCAGGCCACCCATAACAAGTAAAATATTAAAAACCAAACCATTGAAAATCTGGTATTTGGATGCCCATATTTCCAGATGCAAACTCAGTGCAGAACCTGACAACTGGTCCATAGTTCAGTTCATAAATGATCTATGTTGAGGCAGCAATACGGTCAGCGCTTCATCGTGGATGAAGTAAATAACACTGTCCTATATAATAAAAGCTGAAAAATCAATGTCGTTTACTCCAAACAGAGACAACGATTCAAGTCCTTTTGGTTAGAGGATCAGAGTGATTCATCAAGTGTGACTGGCACTAATAAGTGGTGGATGCTTTACTGCCACCATTGGAAAACAGTTGGTACCATTTAGGCTTTCCAGATCCTGCTAAAGCGCATTAGCTGAACTGGCACCATGGAGTCTCATCAAGATCACACTGGAGTGAGGTGCTGATGACAGTACATGGAGCTCCACTGATGGTCAATTCCTGTCTGGACTCCACCTTGTAGTGGAGATTAGTTAGGCCACCCTCTGGGTCGATCTTGAACTGTTCCTGTTAAAGCACATAGGATCATTGTAAAACACTGGATTGATTTCTAAAGCCAAGTTTGAAATATTAGCCATAGAGTTAAATGAATCACAATAACAAAAACCTTTTTGAAAATAGATGTCTTTGAATAAGTAAATAACACTGGATCACAAAGTCAACACATATAAAAAAGAAAACAAGTAGCTTGCTTCTACCTGTTTTTGTGCGGCAATTCTCTTCTGATCTCTCTTCCTCCAGCCCGGATCATGGATGTGTTTAAATGTTTTAGTTCCTGTAGTTATTCCCTTTGGCCTAAAAAGCTGAAGCGATTCAAACTATTACTTTAAAAAAATGTTAACAAAAAGAAAACTCAAACGTTATTTTTTAGAGGCAAATTTGTGGATCTTTCAGTTTTGTTGTACCTGAAGTTCAGCTGTTTTTAGTCTTCTGAAAAATTCATCATCTTCTCTTCCCCATCCCCAGAAGCGATTTGACATTCCATTGCACTTAGGACAAAAATTAATAGAACAACAAATTGCAGACAATTTCTCGAATCATTTGACACACACACAAAAACCTAGCATCTTACCATCTGATAATGTCTCTTGGTGAGCAACAAGATCCCACCCACGTAAGTCTTGTAATGGTATAAAGGATGAAGCTCTGGGGAGGCCACATGAAAAGGTCCTTCCTCTGGAAATCCATAATCTAGATCCTCATTTTGAGGCAATAAGTCCACATCATGCATCGCAATGTAGTCTGTGTCATTGCCACTCTCCATGTAGCCAACGTTGATAAGTGAAGCTCGATTAAATCTGAAATAAATATGAATTTAAATAAAAACCCTATTGTATCACTCCAAAACTATACTTTCTGTAAAGCTAATTCACTAAAGTACAAAGATTACACTGGACATCAGAGAAAATCCAACTCGGATAATTGCACTAATATTACAGGTGTAGCGGAGGATTTTCTCATCAAATTTTAGAAAAGAACCGCCTTCTCCACTTTTTTAAAAAATGCAATTGCGCAAAACTCCTGATTGACAACTAGGAGGACCAATCGTCTTGATGATCCACCAGGAAACAGAAAATCCTCCGCAATACCTTTAACACTAATCTGATCTCATTAAAAACAATTGCACTAATATTAACACTAATCTGATCTCATTAAAAACAAAAAAACAAAAGACTCACCGGAAGTGATCCACTTGGTTTATAATAAATATTCTGTGCCTTATTTTCTTTTTATTGAGAAAAGCATGCATGTATGGCACAAATATCAGCAGCTCTTCAAAGCGTTCTCTAAATGGAATGATGAGGGCCATTTTGTGAGGGCCCCAGGAAGAGTCATCAACAGAGGAGGCTTGTCTCTCTACAGGACAGGGCTGGTGAGGGAGATGGCTGTACCCAGCAGTTTGACTCATGTCTCCAGAACAAGTCAACTGCACCCATAGAAGAGACCCTAAAACAAACACCATGCAGAGCCCGAAGAGCCTCCAGACGGTGCATTTCCTCGACAAAAAACTGAAAACACAAATGCATGTGTGAAAACTCATCATTGAGATAGACGGATGTGGTTTTGTCAAGCTTTATCTAATGTATGAAAAAAAACTTGGATTTGCAATTTCAGATGCAGTTACAGGCACATTCATGGCACTTCAACGTATAATGTGAATAGTTTTTCAAGCATTTAAATGTGCAAACCATCTCTGATGTGCATATGATAAACCTGAAACTAGTTTTGTATGTTAAACTTTCTGTTAGCAACTAACAAGCAAGCATTGTCCATTTTAAAGTCAACACACTCCTAAATAAAACTTTATGCGTCATACTCACTGAACATCTCCATGAAGATGCACCCTTGAACTTTCACTTCTTGAAATTATAAAACAAATTAAACTACTGCCAGTAAACTAAGATCACCTTCTTCTTTATGCAAACATTGTGTTTTGTAAAACCCACAGTTTATCCTTTGAAATTATTAAAATAGACCAGGGACTGGAATAAATTCATATTGAAATAATGCATACATACATTACAGTACATACATTAAATATACGCTTACCTTCTGTCATCTTTAAAATACAGCACTGGTTTTCTGCGTGAAGAGTACATCATCTTTATGCCGATCGTAATATCTTCACATGTAATTCAACGACACGGGCTTTATTATGTTGGATGATGTCATCTACACGTTAATATCGCTTTTATCATTTCGCATTATAATAGTCTTTGTGCATTTATCCCTCAAGGAATTGCAACTTTAAATAACATTCTTCCAGTTGCTAGGTTGAATGATCCCTTACATGGTCGATTCAACACTAAACGAATAATCGTTAGACTAAGCCCGATTCATTGTTTTAATAACGTTTGCGAGAGACTAATGAATGTAGTTACACGTCACTCATAACGGTGCGATAACAATCGCACAACACGAGCTCGCAGTCATGTCTCTGAATGAATTACACGAGTTTTAAAAGCCGCAAACATACTGGTTAGTTTCTGCTTACGTTAAAAGCCGTATCAATGCTGATTAACATTTACAGTACAAACTTGATTGTTAACTGTGACAAAAGGAGAAAAATTCACACGCTGGCTGGTCCGTTCTTAAAATGTTTCCCTGGAAAACAGCGAACGACATTGAGTTCCTAGAATTTTTTGACCTCCGAGGGTTCACTGTACATTACAAATTAGCTGGGAATAAAAGATTTATATTGCAGAATTTACAAATCTAGTTAAAAACATACGTTTCAAGCTTTAAAAAACGTAATTTTTAATACATGTTTGTTTTGTTTCATATGAATTTGTACCATAAACATCAAGACCTTGACATACAATCAGTGGAGTCAAAAGAGGCACACTTTTAAAAGTTTCTTGTTTCGTGTTGCAATCACTTTGATCTGTTTGTGGCACAAAAAAAATCAGTTTAGTGAAGGGGAGATCTGTACGCCAAAAGGTAGGTACTACATCAAATGTGACCCTACCTAGAGGGTCAATTTTTCTCTGAAATTGAGATTTATACATCTGGGGGCGTATTACAGAAACTTTCTATCTTAGGTCTTAACTTAAGATATGATGTGTTAAGTTAAGATTTTTTACAAATTCATATTACAGAAGCAAATCTTAAATTGATTTAGGATTCTCATCTTATTTCAACAAATCTTATCTCATCTCTAGTTAGGAAATCCCAAATCGCTTAATCATGTTCGGCTATCAACTGTCATGTCTGTTACCAAGCAACCAGCAATGCGTGAGCTGCTGCTACAGTAAACAAAAGAATTGTCCTTTTTATTTCAATGGGCCAGAAAAATACATTTTATTAAATTCATAGTAATTATAGTCTGTGTTTTTTGTATTAGTGTTTTAGCACATCATCTATCAGTTACCATTCAATTTAAACATTAAGCAAATGTGACTTACACAAATTAAAAAAATTATTCTTCCTTAGTGCTAGGATACTATTGTACATTTCAACATTTGATAGAGACATGACAAGAAATAGATGCTGAGTCAAGTATGTACTGTATTCACTATAATCCCATCATCGGATAAGATAACTGTTTTTTAATAATGAGGGATGACAGAAATTGAAAGACCGCTCCAGTAGTGAGAAACATTGTGATTATGTGAATGTGTGAAGGTAAAAAAACATTCAAAGAGTAATCCAAAAACAAACATTGATGTTTTTCATCCTCCACTTTGTTAAAAATGTAATGTCACTCTCCCGCAGCTCTATCATAATGTGATTGTTTCAGCTGGCTCTCATTAAAGTTTTAAGTTAGGACACCTGTGAGGTGACCCTAAAGTTAAGACCGTTTTTAGGATGTTTTGTCAAGTTAGGATGCTTCTGTAATACCACTTTCCTATCTGCAGTTAAGATAAGATAATGCATTTAGGAACATCATTCTGTAATAGCTTTTGTCTTAAATGAGGTCCTAACTGAAATTACCATGGTTACCAAACAGTTAAGATAAGATTTTAAAGTTAGGACTTTTCTGTAATACGCCCCCAGGAAAGCTAAATAAATAGATGTTTAATGTACAACATTTGGCAGAGATTTAACTATTTAAAAATTTGAGGGTGCAAAAAAGAAAAAAATCGCCTATAAAGTTGTCCAAATGAAGTCCTTGGCACTGCACCCACTCACAAAAAAGGTTTGATATATTAATAGTAAGAAATTAACAAAATATCTTCACTTAATATCCTTCTGTTTTTTGGCTTACAAGAAAAATCATTTTGACTCATCCAATGTATTATAATGTACAACTGGCTATTGCTACAAATATACCCGTGCTACTTGTGGCTGGTTTAGGGGTCAAGAGTCACAAATTATTAAAGCATCTTACTGTATATGATCTTTAGGTGTTAAGTTTTATTTTGTTTCTATTCTTGTGAGGACAATTCTCATTGCTGTAACGTTTAAAACGTCTCTTTTTATACCTGTTACAAATTCTTACAAGAAAACAGAGGTGTGGGAAGGGTAACTTTATTTTTGAGTGCAAGTATGGGTTAGATTTCTCATTAACAGAAATTTCCCCTCCTCTGTCCCTACTTAAAGACAAATCCATTTCCCTGTGGCTGCTTATAAATGACAATGACAAAAACATTGTTAAACCTTTATAACATAAAAATGTGAGACCAATGAAAGTCAGCGACAAAACATTGAAAAACACAATCCTAAGAAAACACAACTACATTTAACTACATCATGTAGAATTTAGGCAAACAAAACACATAATTGTAAAAAATTTTACAGTGTATTGCGGGCAGTCTGTTTTCAATTTTGTAAAGAAAAATAAATATGAAAGAGTGCGGACTATTTAAGGTTGAAAAATCATCAAATGCTCTAAGGATACCCAAGGATTTGACAACAGAAAAAGATATATCGGGAAAATTAAGAAAGTTTGTGAAATCGAAATGTGAAAATCCTGTAGATTAACTTTAATGAAAGTTAAGAGCAAATGTGGAATTAAGATTATGAAAAAAAAATCACACTGCTTTTAAGCATATTTCAACCATTCACATTTTGATAACTACAATTTGCCATTTATTTGGATTTTTGCATTGTTCACAAGGATATACACATACTTAAAAACAGTTTAATTTAAGTACATCAAATTGTAGCCATCAAAAGGAAAGGCATAATACTAATCTGATCTAGGTGTCCTTGATCACAAAGATGATCTTAAAAATGGAGGAAAACATTTAAAAGAAAAACCAAAAAAGTAGAAACATTCATTCTGAAAAAACTTTTTAAATACCGTACTGCATAACAAAACAACAGAAGACATTTACACCTGCCACCAGAATAAACTTTTTGTATTGTAAATGTTAAAGCAAATAATGCAAAGTCATTTAGAAAAACACTCACAGCCCTTGACACAGTTATTCATTTTATCCATTTGCTATCTTCATCATCTCTTCAAATATTTTTGTAACAAAGTAAGGGGCTATAAAATAAAAAAATGCGACCACTACAAAATTTATGTTTTGAATCCAGTAAAATACTTTCAGTGGTTTCTCCGTCAAACAGGCTGGAACAAACTGTAATGTATATCTGAACAACAACTAGATTCACAGTACGGAGGGGTGTGGCACTGAAGCAAACAGTGTGACAAAAATCTCAATGCAGGATTCAACAGAAGAATTTAAGGTGGGACCTGAACTGACAAAACGTTGGATTTTCAGCAGTCTTGACCCCACACGAAGGTGGTAACTTTCAATTTAGTTTGTACTGTATCAATTAAAACGAAAACCCAAACACAGTTCTATACTAATTTCTTGGCCTCAAAGAAGCTCTTGAGATGTCTCATTTGCCAAAATCCAATAGCGACCAGGATGAGTGTCTGGACAATGGACCACCACAGAACCCTCTGATTGGTGCTCTCACTGGTTTGTCTGAAGCGTTCCTCACGATACTACAAGTACAAAATCCGATACAAATCAACATTCAGACAAGGTCCAGAAAATACGCTTAAGTGTAAGAGTTTAGCATTTCATGCAATAAAAACTAGTATTTCCAGTATAACTACATGACAGGTGACAAGTGGATTACAGGACACTTGGATCCAGTTCTCCACTCTCATCCCTATGGGACACTCACTTACCCTTTGATAGTTCTGCTCTTTTTGAATCTGATCCACCTGCTCCATCAGCTGGCGCACTCGTAGCTGTAACTCCGTGAGCTTGTCTTTGGCAGCAATTTCTGCATAGTTGTTTGTATGCTCACCAACTTGGATATCCAGGTGAACACGCTATAAAAATATACACAAGATTCATGGACTAGATTCAAGTTCCCCAATGTAAAAAAAAACCCCACTGACAACCTATTTATGATTGTAGATTAAGTAAACATAGTAGACTTTGCACAACTCACAAGCATTCCACCGGCAAACAGAGCAAATTTGGAGGAATTTGAATGCAAGCAGATCTGATGCTCTCCAGGTGTGTGGGAGGTGAATGTGAACCTTCCCTCGGATCCATACTGGCGGGACAGGATCACCTGAGGTGCATGAATGATAAGCAAATGAGGACATATTAGGATTTAATAAAAACATGCTGGACTTTCAATATTAACCCTTAAACTTACCTTCTCATCGGGATCTTTCACTTCCACGAACATCCCCAGTCCCTGAGTTGCAGGCAAATACTCATCTTTCTGTTTGTCATACAGCTGTGTACGGTAGTTTCCTGTATAATACATGTTTTTAATTAAAAGTTTTTAATCATGTACTTGATCTAAAAATGGCAGATAGTTAATTCAAATGTAAATAAAGTTATTTACTATTGGTTAAAGTGGTTTATTTAAACAAAAATAAAGTCCAGCTGGTGGGCAACATTAACTTTACATGACAAGCTTGCTAGTTAGCACAGGGCTAATAAGCTTTAACGTAAAATGCAAACTTGTGTGTCAAATTCTGCTTACCTATGATCATGGTTTCGTCCGGTATTTCTTCTATGAAACATTTCTTCTCCGTCTCTCCGATATGAAAGTACAATGCAGACACAAAGCTGTTGTAAACGTTTAAAAGCAACACCAAATAAAGTGTAAACTGCATCCTGATTGCCACCATCTTGACACTGCCGGTGAGAAATGAGAAGTGCACTGCGCATGCGCAGAAACACCAATGCCACGTTATCCATCGTCGGCCGACGTCCAATCACAGGCGATTTACACCAGTAGCGAGATGGTTCATGGTTATTGTAGTTTTATCGATTAACCAAACCTACCACGTCAAATCAACAGTACATGTTATGCCAATGTTTGTTTATGTTTCATTCTTATATATTATGAGTTTGTGTCCGTAACTTTCAATTAGTTATATGTGTGTAAAATATGCACACAACGAAAGTTAATGATAAAAAAAAAGGAAGGATTGTCTATACGTTTTACTGACAGTAAAATGTTTATTTAAAATTAAAAGTAGAAACAGGCCCTTAATTATGCAAGAGGACGAGGCTTATTCCTCTCTTTTTGTACTTAAATATTTACATTTTCATGACTTAAATTAACTATCATGGCAGTACGAATATGTTGTAAAAGCATTTAACAGCTCAGAATAAAACTGGAAACGCTCAGTCCGTTGTAAAATGTATAAACATCCTATGATAGTTGAACAAATTAAAATCACACAGGAAAGAGAAAAGTGCAAACAGTCCACTGGTAGAGCTGCTTTATTTTTTTAACCAAAACCAACATCATTTTACAGTCAGTGCCTGCTTGATCTCTAACAAAATATAGCCTACATTTCCTATTAGAACCAAAAAAGGTAATCAGCGCAATCTTGTAATTATTTATTGCAAAGGGCAAAGAAATTTAGCAAAATGTATTTAATGAAAAAAATAAAAATGTAGGCAAAATCTCCCATTGAGCTTGCAAGAATACATGACTTCCGATTTCCTTTATATCCTAAACATTTAAAAGGTAAAAAGTCATTTTGCATCTCGTACTGCGGTCCTTTTGTGAATTTATCTCCTTGCACAAGTAAATACAAATCAGATTTGGTGGTATGTCCAGTTATAAATGTGTAACACTGACTGACAAAGGTCCACTTAGTTTAAAATTTCTGGCCTCGCCACTGTTTCTCACTAATTTGAGGGGTAAAAAATGGTTTGAGTTAAGGGTAACTTAGGCTTTCTTTGATTAAAACCAGGATCAGATGATTGTTGATCCAGGATCAAATCTTACCTTGTGAAATCACAGCAACCCTATAATGATGGGGGGGCTTGGTTAGGGAACCCCCCCATAAGCTTTGACATAATTCGAACACTGGGAAGACCTTCCAGCCAGTGAGAAGTGTGTTTCGGAAATTACCCATTGGATCATCAGCCTTGTCTGTTTTGTGTGAAATGGTACACAAAAGAGAGAAATTGAGAAAATCAATGAAGGGAGATGTGTTCAATATTTAACATAAAAAAGTATTTTATAAAAAATAAAAACGCACATGCTCTAATATCTCTAGTTCTGCCAATACTTTAATCCTTTCTGCAAGTGCAGTTCAGTTGTGTTACCTTTATGGGACTTAAGGTTGCAATGCACATTCGTTGAACGTCTCTATACACTCGTACAAGTCAAATAAACTATGCTTTGCACGTCTGTGCGTTCGACCAGGCATGTATGCGAGACAAAACACACCACACTCCAGGCTTAAGAATGTTTTCAAAGTAATGCTTACCAGACAAATCTCCTGTAGTTGCACAGGGCCCAAAATAGTAGCCTGTAGGGAGGTGGACATCTCCGATATCAGTACACTTTTTCCAATCATTGAGATGTCTCGTTTGCAAAAATCCAAAAGCCACCAGGATGAGTGCCTGGAAAATGGACCACCACAAAATCCTCAGATTGGTGCTCTCATTGGTTTGTCTGAAGCGTTCCTCACAATACTACAAGTACAAAATCCGATACAAATCAACATTCAGCCAAGGTCCAGAAAATACACTTAAGTGTAAGAGTTTAGCATTTCATGCAATAAAAACTAGTATTTCCAGTATAACTACATGACAGTTGACAAGTGAATTACAGGACACTTCATTATTATGTATCCAGTTCTCCACTCTCATCCCTATGGGACAATCACTTACCCTTTGATAGTTCTGCTCTTTCCGAATCTGATCCACCTGCTCCATCAGCTGGATCACTCGTAGCTGCATCTCCGTGAGCTTGTCTTTGGCAGCAATTTCTGCATAGTTGTTTGTATGCTCACCAACTTTGATATCCAGGTGAACACGCTATACAAAAAATACACAAGATTCACAGACAAGTAGTTAAAAAAGGATCTAATCAATATGGTTCCCCAATGTAAAAAACCCTGACAACCTATTTATGATTGTAGATTAGGTAAACATAGTAGACTTTTTACAACTCACAAGCATTCTATCGGCAAACAGAGCAAATTTGCAGGAATTTGAATGCAAGCAGATCTGATGCTCTCCAGGTGTGTGGGAGGTGAATGTGATCCTGCCCTCTGATCCATACTGGCGGGACAGGATCACCTGAATTGCACGAAAGATAAACAAATGAGGAAATTATTTAATAAAACATTCTGGACTTTCAATATTAACCCTTACACTGACCTTCTCATCAGGATCTTTCACTTCCACGAACATCCCCAGTCCCTGAGTTGCAGGCACTGCGGTCAAGCCAGCCGCCACTCCGAAAAAGACGGTCAAACTAGCCCCCCGTTTTTTTCTGTGTGCACATAAATGAGACATTACGGTAAACGCACGAGAGGAATGATTTCAAAATAAAAGTTTCTCACTTAATCTGCTGATATTTCTGTTGAATTATGTGTCTCTTTTAAGTCATTGCTAGGGTATTATGGGTGGTTGCTAGGCTGTTTCTCTTGCATTCTGTGTGGTTGCTAGGGTTCTATAAATGGTTGCTAGGCTGTTTTTGTTGCATTATGTGTCTGTTTTAAGTAATTGCTAGGGTATTATGGGTGGTTGCTAGGCTGTTTCTCTTGCATTCTGTGTGGTTGCTAGGGTTCTATAAGTGGTTGCTAGGGTGTTTCTGTTGCATTCTGTTTGGTTGCTAGGCTGTTTCTGTTGCATTCTGTGTCTGTTTTAAGTCATTGCTAGGGTGTTATGGGTGGTTGCTAGGCGGTCTCTCTTGCATTCTGTGTGGTTGTTAGGCTGTTGCTAAGGTTCTTTAAGTTGTTGCTAGGGTATTATGGGTGGTTGCTAGGTTGCTTCTCTTGCATTCTGTGTGGTTGCTAGGCTGTTACTAGGGTTTTATGCATGGTTGCTAGGTTGTTATTGTTGCATTCTGGTTGATGCTGTGCTATTGTTAGGGCTTTTTAAGTGGTTGCTAGGGTATAGCTTTGGTTTTCTATGCGATTGCTAGACTGTTGCTAGGGTATTATGGGTGGTTGCTAGGCTGTTTCTATTGCATTCTGTGTGGTTGCTAGGGTTCTATAAGTGGTTGCTAGGCTGTTTCTGTTGCATTATGTGTCTGTTTTAAGTCATTGCTAGGGTATTATGGGTGGTTGCTAGGCGGTTTCTCTTGCATTCTGTGTGGTTGCTAGGGTTCTATAAGTGGTTGCTAGGCTGTTTCTGTAGCATTCTGTTTGGTTGCTAGGCTTTTTCTGTTGCATTCTGTGTCTGTTTTAAGTCATTGCTAGGGTATTATGGGTGGTTGCTAGGCGGTCTCTCTTGCATTCTGTGTGGTTGCTAGGCTGTTGCTAGGGTTCTTTAAATTGTTGCTAGGGTATTATGGGTGGTTGCTAGGTTGGTTCTCTTGCATTCTGTGTGGTTGCTAGGCTGTTACTAGGGTTTTATGCGTGGTTGCTAGGTTGTTTTTGTTGCATTCTGGTTGATGCTGTGCTATTGTTAGGGCTTTTTAAGTGGTTGCTAGGGTATAGCTTTGGTTTTCTATATGATTGCTAGACTGTTGCTAGGGTATATGGGTGGTTGCTAGTCTGTTTCTGTTGCATTCTGTGTCTGTTTAAGTCATTGCTAGGGTATTATTGGTGGCTGCTAGGCTGTTTCTATTGCATTCTGTGTCTGTTAAAAGTCATTGCTAGGGTATTATGGGTGGTTGCAGGGCTTTATCTGTTGCATTTTGCATGGTTGCTAGGCTGTTTCTATTGCATTCTGGGTCTGTTTTAATTCATTGCTAGGGTATTATGGGTGGTTGCTAGGCTATTCTGTTGCATTATGTGTCTGTTTAAGCCGTTGCTAGGGTATTATGGGTGGTTGCTATGATGTTTCTGTTACATTCTGTGTCTGTTTTAAATCATGGCTAGGCTATTTCTATTGCATTCTAAGTCGTTGCTAGGGTATTGTGGGTGGTTGCTAGGCTGTTTCTATTGCATTCTGTGTCAGTTTAAAGTCATTGCTAGGGTATTATAGGTGGTTGCTAGGCTGTTTCTATTGCATTCTGTGTCTGTTTTAAATCGTAGCTAGGGATTTATGGGTGGTTGCTAGGCTGTTTCTGTTGCATTCTGTGTCTCTTTTAAATCATTGCTAGGGTATTGTGGTTGTTTGCTAGGCTATTTCTATTGCATTATGTGTGGTTGCTAGGCTGTTACTAAGGTTTTTTTAAATGGTTTTCTCTGTGATTGCTAGACTGTTGTTAGGCTATATGGGTGGTTGCTAGGCTGCTGTTCTGGCATTCTTTCTGGTTTCTAGGTTGTTGTTGTGGAATTCTGGTTGGTTGCTATGCTATTGCTCTTGTTTTCTGGGTGATTGCTAGACTGTTGATAGGGTTTTATTGGTTATTGCTAGGCTGTTGTTGAGATATTATGGTGGATTACTATAAAGTTGCTAGCATATTAAGGGTGGTTGTTAGGCTGTTGCTGTGACATTCTATGTGATTGCTGGGCTGTTGCTAGGCTACGGTATTTAAATTGGTTGCTAGGATATTATGTTTTCTTGGTGATTGCGACGTTGAGGCTGTGTCTTTCTAAATGATTGATAGGCCTTTGCTAGGGTATTTTAGGTGGTTTATTAAATTGCTAGGCTGTTCAGGGTAGTTAACACAGAACTGTTATGCATATAATAGAGAGTCAGTGAGTGAATGATTGGTAGTTGATACAGCATTATGGGTGGCTGTTAGTGTTACTAGATGCTGGGTTGTTCAGGGGATTGACAGAGCATTGCTATATAGTTGATAGGGTATTTAAATGAGAAGGCTCTAAAATATCCAACACATGCTGTATTTTTATATATTTAGTTAGATGTTAAAGGAACTACTTGTTTCCAAAGAATCATTCCATCTCTGAAAGATGGTACCCCATCTCAGATTGTCACTCATGCAGTATCATCACAGTCTGATATGCTGTTTTTAAAATAGACACCTCTAAGATGTCCTATACACTCTGTATTTTCTATACATTCTGTGAGGATATTAAAAGAAAACTACCTGTTTCCACAGAATCATTCTACTTCTGAATGATAGTACACCAACTCAGGTTGTCACCCCTGCAGTATCATCACAGTCTGATATGCTGTTTTTAAAATAGAGAGTTCGAAAATGTCCTATACATTCAGTTAGACGTTAAAGGGAAACCACCTGTTTGCGCAGAATAATTTCACCTCAGAGTGACAGTATCCCACCTCAATGTGTCACTCACACAATATCAAGTCAATAATTTGCACAGAATAATTTCACTTCAGAGTGACAGTATCCTACCTCAAGGTGTCACAGACAACATATCAGACCAATCTGATATGGAGTTTGTAAAATACAGCTCTCCAACTTAACCTAAATACATATTTATTTCTATAAGATCAAATACATGTTTATTTCTATAAGATCAAATACATGTGCAAAGGAAACTACCTGTTTGCACAGAATGATTTTACTTCAGAGTGACAGTGTACCACCCCAAGGTGTCACTCACAACATATCAGGCCAATCTGATATGGAGTTTGTAAAATACAGCTCTCTGAAATAACCTAAATACATGTTTATTTCTATTAAATCAAATAGATGTTTAAAGGAAACTATCTGTTTGCACAAAATAATTTCACTTCAGAGTGACAGTATACCACCTCAATATGTCACTCACACCGTATCAGGCCAATCTGATATGGAGTTTGTAAAATATAGCTCTCCAAAATAACCCAAATACACATTTATTTTTATAAGATCAAATAGATGTTTAAAGGAAACTACCTGTTTGCACAGAATAATTTCACTTCAGAGTGACAGTATACCACCTCATTGTGTCACTCACGCTGTATCAGGCCAATCTGATATAGAGTTTGTAAAATACAGCTCTCCAAAATAGCATAAATACTTGATTGTTTCTATAAGATAAAAGAGGTGCTTAAAGGAAACTACCTGTTTGCACAGAATTATTTTACCTCAGAGTGACAGTATACCACCTCAATGTGTCACTTACATTGTATCAGGCCAATCTGATATAGAGTTTGTAAAATATAGCTCTCCAAAAAACCCAAATACACGTTTATTTTTATAAGATCAAATAGATGTTTAAAGGAAACTATCTGTTTGCACAAAATAATTTCACTTCAAAGTGACAGTATACCACCTCAATATGTCACTCACACCGTATCAGGCCAATCTGATATGGAGTTTGTAAAATATAGCTCTCCAAAATAACCCAAATACACATTTATTTTTATAAGATCAAATAGATGTTTAAAGGAAACTACCTGTTTGCACAGAATAATTTCACTTCAGAGTGACAGTATACCACCTCATTGTGTCACTCACACTGTATCAGGCCAATCTGATATAGAGTTTGTAAAATACAGCTCTCCAAAATAACATAAATACTTGATTGTTTCTATAAGATAAAAGAGGTGCTTAAAGGAAACTACCTGTTTGCACAGAATTATTTTACCTCAGAGTGACAGTATACCACCTCAATGTGTCACTTACATTGTATCAGGCCAATCTGATATAGAGTTTGTAAAATATAGCTCTCCAAAAAACCAAAATACACGTTTATTTTTATACGATCAAATAGATGTTTAAAGGAAACTACCTGTTTGCACAAAATAATTTCACTTCAGAGTGACAGTACACCACCTCAATGTGTCACTCACACTGTATCAGGCCAATCTGATATAGAGTTTGTAAAATACAGCTCTCCAAAATAGCATAAATACTTGATTGTTTCTATAAGATCAAATAGGTGCCTAATGGAAACTACCTGTTTGCACAGAATGATTTTACCTCAGAGTGACAGTATACCATCTGAGGGTGTCACTTACACTGTATCAGGCCAATCTGATATAGAGTTTGTAAAATACAGCTCTCCAAAATAACCTAAATACATGTTTATTTCTATGAGATCATATAGGTGCTTAAAGGAAACTACCTGTTTGCACAGAATAATTTTACTTCAGAGGGACAGTATCCCATCTCAGGGTATCAGTCACAACATATCAGGCCAATCTGATATAGAGTTTGTAAAATACAGCTCTCCAAAATATCATAAATACTTGATTATTTCTATAAGATCAAATAGGTGCTTAAAGGAAACTACCTGTTTGCACAGAATGATTTTACCTCAGAGTGACAGTATACCATCTGAGGGTGTCACTTACACCGTATCAGGCCAATCTGATATGCACTTTATAAAATATAGCTCTCCAAAATAACCTAAATACACGTTTATTTCTATAAGATCAAATACCTGTTTAAAGGAAACTACCAGTTTGCACAGAATAATTTAACTTCAGAGTGACAGTATACCACCTCATTGTGTCAATCACACTGTATCAGGCCAATCTGATTTAAAGTTTGTAAAATACAGCTCTCCAAAATAACCCAAATACACGTTTATTTTTATAAGATCAAATAGATGTTTAAATGAAACTACCTGTTTGCACAGAATAATTTCACTTCAGAGGGACAGTATCCCATCTCAGGGTATCAGTCACAACATATCAGGACAATCTGATATAGAGTTTGTAAAATACAGCTCTCCAAAATATCATAAATACTTGATTATTTCTATAAGATCAAATAGGTGCCTAAAGGAAACTACCTGTTTGCACAGAAAGATTTTACCTCAGAGTGCAGTATACCATCTGAGGGTGTCACTTACACTGTATCAGGCCAATCTGATATGGAGTTTGTAAAATATAGCTCTCCAAAATAGCATAATATTCAATTATTTCTATAAGATCAAATAGATGCTTAAAGGAAACTACCTGTTTGCACATAATAATTTCACTTTAGACAGTATATCACCTCAAGGTGTCACTCACACAATATCAAGACAATCTGATATGGAGTTAGTAAAATACAGCTCTCCAAAATAACGTAAATACATGTTTATTTCTATAAGATCAAATAGATTTTTAAAGGAAACTACCTGTTTGCAGAGAATAATTTCACTTCAGAATGACAGTATACCACCTCAAGGTGTCACTCACACAATATCAAGTCAATCTGATGCAGAGTTTTTAAAATACAATGTGTATTTAAATTCTTTTGAAGAGCTGTATTTTACAAACTCCATATCAGATTGTCCTGATATGTTGTGAGTGATACCCTGAGATGGGATACTGTCCCTCTGAAGTGAAATTATTCTGTGCAAACAGGTAGTTTTCTTTAAGCATCTATTTGATCTTATAGAAATAATTGAGTATTATGCTATTTTGGAGAGCTGTAATTTACAAACTCCATATCAGATTGGCCTGATATGTTGTGAGTAACACCTTGAGGTGGTATACTGTCACTCTGAAGTGAAATCATTCTCTGCAAACAGGTAGTTTCCTTTAAGCACCTATTTTATCTATAGAAACAATCAAGTATTTATGATATTTTGGAGAGCTGTAATTTATAAACTCCATATCAGATTGGCCTGATATTTTGTGAGTGACACCTTGAGGTGGTATACTGTCACTCTGAAGTGAAATTATTCTGTGCAAACAGGTAGTTTCCTTTAAACAGGTATTTGATCTTTTAAAAATAAACATGTACTTAGGTTATTTCGGAGAGCTATATTTTACAAACTCCATATCAGATTGGCCTGATACGGTGTAAGTGACACCCTCAGATGGTATACTGTCACTCTGGGGTAAAATCATTCTGTGCAAACAGGTAGTTTCCTTTAAGCACCTATTTGATCTTTTAAAAATAAACATGTATTTAGGTTATTTTGGAGAGCTGTATCTTACAAACTCCATATCAGATTGGCCTGATACGGTGTGAGTGACACATTTAGGTGGTATACTGTCACTCTGAAGTGAAATTATTTTGTGCAAACAGGTAGTTTCCTTTAAACAGGTATTTGTTCTTATAGAAATAAACATGTATTTAGGTTATTTTGGAGAGCTATAATTTACAAACTCCATATCAGATTGGCCTGATACAGTGTAAGTGACACCTTCAGATGGTTTACTGTCACTCTGAGGTAAAATCATTCTGTGCAAACAAGTAGTTTCCTTTAAACAGGTATTTGTTTTTATAGAAATAAAAATGTATTTAGGTTATTTTGGAGAGCTATATTTTACAAACTCCATATCAGATTGGCCTGATACAGTGTAAGTGACACCTTCAGATGGTTTACTGTCACTCTGAGGTAAAATCATTCTGTGCAAACAGGTAGTTTCCATTAAGCACCTATTTGATCTTATAGAAACAATCAAGTATTTATGATATTTTGGAGAGCTGTATTTTACAAACTCCATATCAGATTGACTTGATATTGTGTGAGTTACACATTGAGGTGGTATACTGTCACTCTGCAGTGAAATTATTCTGTGCAAACAGGTAGTTTTCTTTAAACAGGTATTTGATCTTATATAAATAAACGTGTATTTAGATTATTTTGGAGAACTGTATTTTACAAACTCAATATCAGATTGGCCTGATACAATGTGAGTGACACATTGAGGTGGTATAATGTCACTCTGAGGTAAAATCATTCTGTGCAAACAGGTAGTTTCCTTTAAGCACCTATTTTATCTTATAGAAACAATCAATTATTTATGATATTTTGGAGAGCTGTAATTTATAAACTCCATATCAGATTGGCCTGATATTTTGTGAGTGACACCTTGAGGTGGTATACTGTCACTCTGAAGTGAAATTATTCTGTGCAAACAGGTAGTTTCCTTTAAACAGGTATTTGTTCTTATAGAAATAAACATGTATTTAGGTTATTTTGGAGAGCTATATTTTACAAACTCCATATCAGATTGGCCTGATACGGTGTAAGTGACACCCTCCGATGGTATACTGTCACTCTGGGGTAAAATCATTCTGTGCAAACAGGTAGTTTCCTTTAAGCACCTATTTGATCTTATAAAAATAAACGTGTATTTGGGTTATTTTGGAGAGCTATATTTTACAAACTCCATATCAGATTGGCCTGATACGGTGTAAGTGACACCCTCAGATGGTATACTGTCACTCTGGGGTAAAATCATTCTGTGCAAACAGGTAGTTTCCTTTAAGCACCTATTTGATCTTTTAAAAATAAACATGTATTTAGGTTATTTTGGAGAGCTGTATCTTACAAACTCCATATCAGATTGGCCTGATACGGTGTGAGTGACACATTTAGGTGGTATACTGTCACTCTGAAGTGAAATTATTTTGTGCAAACAGGTAGTTTCCTTTAAACAGGTATTTGTTCTTATAGAAATAAACATGTATTTAGGTTATTTTGGAGAGCTATAATTTACAAACTCCATATCAGATTGGCCTGATACAGTGTAAGTGACACCTTCAGATGGTTTACTGTCACTCTGAGGTAAAATCATTCTGTGCAAACAAGTAGTTTCCTTTAAACAGGTATTTGTTTTTATAGAAATAAAAATGTATTTAGGTTATTTTGGAGAGCTATATTTTACAAACTCCATATCAGATTGGCCTGATACAGTGTAAGTGACACCTTCAGATGGTTTACTGTCACTCTGAGGTAAAATCATTCTGTGCAAACAGGTAGTTTCCATTAAGCACCTATTTGATCTTATAGAAACAATCAAGTATTTATGATATTTTGGAGAGCTGTATTTTACAAACTCCATATCAGATTGACTTGATATTGTGTGAGTTACACATTGAGGTGGTATACTGTCACTCTGAAGTGAAATTATTCTGTGCAAACAGGTAGTTTTCTTTAAACAGGTATTTGATCTTATATAAATAAACGTGTATTTAGATTATTTTGGAGAACTGTATTTTACAAACTCAATATCAGATTGGCCTGATACAATGTGAGTGACACATTGAGGTGGTATAATGTCACTCTGAGGTAAAATCATTCTGTGCAAACAGGTAGTTTCCTTTAAGCACCTATTTTATCTTATAGAAACAATCAATTATTTATGATATTTTGGAGAGCTGTAATTTATAAACTCCATATCAGATTGGCCTGATATTTTGTGAGTGACACCTTGAGGTGGTATACTGTCACTCTGAAGTGAAATTATTCTGTGCAAACAGGTAGTTTCCTTTAAACAGGTATTTGTTCTTATAGAAATAAACATGTATTTAGGTTATTTTGGAGAGCTATATTTTACAAACTCCATATCAGATTGGCCTGATACGGTGTAAGTGACACCCTCCGATGGTATACTGTCACTCTGGGGTAAAATCATTCTGTGCAAACAGGTAGTTTCCTTTAAGCACCTATTTGATCTTATAAAAATAAACGTGTATTTGGGTTATTTTGGAGAGCTATATTTTACAAACTCCATATCAGATTTGCCTGATACGGTGTAAGTGACACCCTCAGATGGTATACTGTCACTCTGGGGTAAAATCATTCTGTGCAAACAGGTAGTTTCCTTTAAGCACCTATTTGATCTTATAAAAATAAACGTGTATTTGGGTTATTTTGGAGAGCTATATTTTACAAACTCCATATCAGATTGGCCTGATATGGTGTAAGTGACACCCTCGGATGGTATACTGTCACTCTGAGGTAAAATCATTCTGTGCAAACAGGTAGTTTTCTTTTAATATCTAACTAAATGTATAGAAAATACAGAGTGTATAGGACATCTTAGAGGTCTCTATTTTAAAAACAGCATATCAGACTGTGATGATACTGCATGAGTGACAACCTGAGATGGTGTACCATCTTTCAGAGATGGAATGATTCTTTGGAAACAGGTAGTTCCTTTAACATCTAACTAAATATATAAAAATACAGCATGTGTTGGATATTTTAGAACCTTCTCATTTAAATACCCTATCAACTATATAGCAATGCTCTGTCAATCCCCTGAAAAACCCAGCAACTAGTAACACTAACAGCCACCCATAATGCTGTAGCAACTACCCATCATTCACTCACTGACTCTCTATTATTACGCATAACAGTTCTGTGTTAACTACCCTGAACAGCCTAGCAATTTTATAAACCACCTAAAATACCCTAGCAAAGGTCAACTTCGCAATCACCAAGAAAATATAACAATATCCTAGCAACCAATTTAAATACCGTAGCCTAGCAACAGCCCAGCAATCACATAGAATGTCACAGCAACAGCCTAACAACCACCCTTAATATGCTAGCAACTTCATAGTCATCCACCATAATATCTCAACAACAGCCTAGCAATAACCAATAAAACCCTATCAACAGTCTAGCAATTACCCAGAAAACAAGAGCAATAGCATAGCAACCAACCAGAATTCCAGAACAACAACTTAGCAACCACACAGAACCCCAGAGCAACAGCCTAGCAACCGCCATAATTCCCTAGCAACCACAAAGAATGCCAGAACAACAACCTAGCAACCACCCATATAGCTTAGCAACAGTCTAGCAATCACAGAGAAAACCAAAGCTATACCATAGCTACCATTTAAAAAACCTTAGTAACAGCGTAGCAACCACACATAATGCAATAGAAATAGCCTAGCAACCACCCATAATACCCTAGAAATGAATTAAAACAGACCCAGAATGCAACAAAAACAGCCTAGCAACCACCCATAAATCCCTAGCTACGATTTAAAACAGACACAGAATACAATAGAAACAACCTAGCAACCACCCACAATACCCTAGCAACGACTTAGAATGCAATAGAAATAGCCTAGCAACCACCCACAATACCCTAGCAATGATTTAAAACAGACACAGAATGCAACAGAAACATCATAGCAACCACCCATAATACCCTAGCAACGACTTAAACAGACACATAATGCAACAGAAATAGCCTAGCAACCACCCATAATACCCTAGCAATGAATTAAAACAGACCCAGAATGCAATAGAAACAGCCTAGCAACCACACAGAATGCAAGAGAAACAGCCTAGCAACCACCCATAATACCCTAGCAATGACTTTTAACAGACACAGAATGCAATAGAAACAGCCTAGCAGCCACCAATAATACCCTAGCAACGACTTAAACAGACACAGAATGCAAAAGAAAAAGACTAGCAACCACCCATATACCCTAGCAACAGTCTAGCAATCACATAGAAAACCAGAGCTATACCTTAGTAACCACTTAAAAAGCCCTAGCAATAGCATAGCAAGCAACCAGAATGCAACAAAAACAACCTAGCAACCACGCATAAAACCCTAGAAACAGCCTAGCAACCACACAGAATGCAAGAGAAACAACCTAGAAACCACCAATAATACCCTAGCAACGATTTAAACAGACACAGAATGCAAGAGAAACAGACTAGCAACCACCCATATACCCTAGCAACAGTCTAGCAATCGCATACAAAACCAAAGCTATACCCTAGCAACCACTTAAAAAGCCCTAGCAATACCATAGCAAGTAACCAGAATGCAACATAAACAACCTAGCAACAACATATACAACCCTAGTAACAGCCTAGCAACCACACAGAATGCAAGAGAGACCGCCTCGCAACCACTCATTATACCCTAGCAATGACTTTAAACAGACACAGAATGCAACAGAATCAGCCTAGCAACCAAACAGAATGCAACAGAAACAGCCTAGCATCCAAACAGAATGCAACAGAAACAGCCTAGCAACCACTTATAGAACCCTAGCAACCACACAGAATGCAAGAGAAACAGCCTAGCAACCAACCATAATACCCTAGCAATGCCTTATAACAGACACATAATGCAACAGAAATATCAGCAGATTTAGTGAGAAACTTTTATTTTGAAATCATTCCTCTCGTGCATTTACCGTAATGTCTCATTTATGTGCACACAGAAAAAAAACGGGGGGCTAGTTTGACCGTCTTTTTCGGAGTGGCGGCTGGCTTGACTGCAGTGTTGCAGGCAAATACTCATCTTTCTCCTTGTCATATAGCTGTGTTCGGTAGTTTCCTAATTTAAAAGTTTTTAATCATATACTTTATCTAAGAATGCCAGATGTAAATAAAGTTATTTATTATTGGTTAAAGTTGGTTTGTTGGTGGGAAACATTAACTTTACCTGACAAGCTTGCTACAGTAGTTAGCACAGGACTAAACTTTAACGTACAATGCAAACTTGTCCGTCAAATCTTACTTACCTATGATCATGGTTTCTTCCGGTATTTCTTCTGTGAAACATTCTTCTCCGTCTCGCCTATATGAAAGTACAATGCAGACACAAAACTGTTGTAAACGTTTAAAAGCAACACCAAATAAAGTGTAAACTGCATCCTGATTGTCACCATCTTGACACTGTCGGTGTCACAGTGTTGCCAAATATTTTTAATGGAAAGAAGCTTCTTGAAAAGTAGCCAAATGTCACTACATTACGTTATAACGTAATTGGCATATCCGTGACGTCACCACGTCGTATTGGCATTCTATCTACACTTTAAATAGGCTTTATGCCCAGCTGCACTACTTCCTGAACTTCAGCCAGCTCCTTGTTTCCTGTCAACGTCCTTCATTGTTGGACAAACTGATTAATCCAGTTGTGTCTGATTATTGTTGTTGTGACTACTGAGGTCAGGCACAACTGGATTAATCAGTTTGTCCAATAACAGGTGTTTCTTCTATGAAACATTTCTTCTCCGTCTCGCCTATTTGAAAGTAAAATGCAGACACAAAACTGTTGGAAACCTTAAAAAGCAACACCAAATAAAGTGTATACAGCATCCTGATTGTCACCATCTTGACACTTCCGGTGTCACAGTGTTGCCAAATATTTTTAATGGAAAGAAGCTTCTTGAAAAATAACGTGATTAGCATATCCTTGACGTCATCACGTCGTATTGGCATTCTATCTACACTGGCACTTTAAATTCTCTTACTCTGTGAACTGACCCTGAGCTATGTTTATTTGTCCAAATAGTCCAGTTTCAAAACAAATAAGGATAAAACAATACCCAGGTAAATGATTAGAAGATACAGCTCATTCAAGTCTGTCTGTAAAGGCGCTAAATCCAGCGCAAACGTTTTATCGATACCAAACCTACCACGTCAAATCAACTGTGAATGTTACGCCAATGTGTTTGTGTTTAATTCTTATATTTATGAATTTGTGTCCTTAACTTTGAGATTCATTTATGTGTGTAAAATATGCATACAATATGGCATAAAACGAAAGTCAATTATTGAATTAAAGAAGGATTGTCTATAGTTTTACTGACCGTACTAATTCAAATGTTTTTTAATAGGCTGTAAATTAAAGTAATCATAATTCTTTAAACGTTTTTTTTTTTTTTTTTTAAATAGAAGCAGGGCCTAAATTATCCAAGAGTACGAGGCTATTGCCTCTATCTTCATGACTTAAATTAACTATCATGGCAATACGAAGATACATGTTGTAAAATTAAAGCATTTAACAGCTCACAATAAAAATGGAGAAGCTTGGTCCTTCGTAAAATGTATAGATACAACATATCCTATGACACTTGAAAAAATTAAAATCACAAACATGCAAACAGTCCACTGGTAGAGCTGCTTTATTTTCTCACCAAAACCAACATCATTTTACAGTCAGTGCCTGCTTGATCTCTAACAAAAAATACATTTCTTATTGGAACAAAAAAGTTAATCAGTGCATTATTGCAATTATCTATTACGAAGGGCAAAGAAATTTAGCAAAATGTATTTAGAGAACACCGAAAAATGAAGGCAAAATCTCCAATTGAACTTGCTAAAATATATGACTTTCAATTTCATTTATATCCCAAACATTCAAAAGGCAAAAAGTCATTTTCAAAATGCATCTCTTGCAGCGGTCCTTTTGTGAATTTATCACCTTGCACAAGTGAATACAAATCAGATTTGATGGTATGTTCAGTTAAAAATGTGTAACACTGGAAACAATCATAACTGCAGAAACGGATCAATGTCATTTACAAAAAAACAGCATTAAGTTTAAACTGATTTCATTGGCAGTCCATTAAAACCCTCTTACAACTCAAATCATACATGATGTATATCAGCAACTTAATACTCCAGAGCAGAACTAAACCATGGAACACGAATGCCAAAGCAAAGCAGGTTAAGTTTCAAAACAATGCTACGAAATAAATTCTGAATGGAACTAAATTAAGTTTATACAAATACACAACAATAAAAAAGAACCATTGAAGACTGCTTTGAAAATGTCTATTTGACCATACTTAAGTACACACCTTGCCAAACCGAAAACCATACAAATAAAAATGTCACCTATTCAACTCTTTAGATCCAAACTAACTTTCCCTCAAATCAGGGACCTTAATAATATAAACATTTATACAGTTGTTAAAAATAATTCACATTAATGTTTCAACCTACAATTTCCAAAGTTCTTTGAAATCATGTTCGGGTGGTTTAGTAGAACCTCTTGTTTCTTTCCTGACGTTTCTGAAAGACCACTGCACCAACAACTGCACAAACCACAATTCCAAGTAGAGCACATAACAGAAGTAGGAAGACCTTCCAGCCAGTGAGAGGTGTGCTTCGGAAATTACCCGTTGGATCATCAACATTGTCTGTTTTGTGTGAGACGGTACACAGAAGAGACAAGGAGAAGATCAAGGAAGGAAGACGTGTTCAATATAAATCACACATGCTCTAATATCTATAGTTTTGCTAATACTTTAAGCCATCCTGCAAGTGCAGGTCAGTTGTGTTACCTTTAGGGGACTTGAGGAGACTGACACTAGGCTCAATCTTTGTCCAGTCCTGGTTGTCCTCTTCAGGAGTATGTTCTACCATCAGCTGGTACATTTTCATAGAGATGATATCATGGTTGTCTGCAATGTAAAAACGGAGTGAAGTTGTGTAACACGTATCAAGACTATTATATGAATATTATTATATAAAGCCTGAAGTATTTGTTTTTACGCATACATGTGGGACAGAGCTAGGGGTGTAACGGTACGCAAAAATCACGGTTCGGTGCGAACCCCGGTTTTGAAGCCACGGTTCGGTTCATTTTCGGTACAGTAAGGGAGAAATGCAAACATTAAACTGCAGGTTGTTTATTACTATAAACTTTTTTTTTACAATTTGTTTACACTTTTTTAAACACTTTTTATTAAAATATAACATATAAAATATATATAAAATGAAAAAATAATAAATAAAAGACTACTGCAAAGTTCTTTTTTACATTATTTTATAACAGTAGGTAACTCTTTTCTTAACCTTCTCTTAAACTTTTTCTACTAAAACCTTGAACTAACAAATTCAATTCCTGAATACATTTATGAACTATTAGCCTACATTTTTGCCACCAAAAATTTTCTGTTTTGATTTATTTTGGATTGTTTAACCTCACAGTATTGAACCATCTCTGTATAAAAATAATATTACTGCTCTATGTGTAACTGCATAGCAAGCAACATGATGATATACTTATTATACACTCATTTTGAGATTAGTGAGCTGCATACATAGCCATCTTTGATCTTTTGCACGTTTCTCCTAATCTTTGCTTGTGTCGTCAATGTAAGCTGTGACTTTACTTACGAACCCCTCCGCAGCTGAGTAACAGCTGAGTAAGCCCGGGTTACAGCTCTTCTCTGTCCCGACCAGCTGAACGCATTGTGACAATGATATGATTGTCTCTGTACGCGTACCAGTAAAAAAAAACTATGCTTTGCACGTCTGTGTGTTGCCAAAACGAACCACACTCCAGGCTTAAGAATGATTTCAAAGTAATTCTTACCAGACAGATCTCCTGTAGCTGCAGAGGAACCAAAATAGTAGCCAGTAGGGAGGCGGACACCTCCGATATCAATACACTCTTTCCAATCATTCCTGTCATCCACATCTACCATAATCTGTCAAAACAGAACACTTCAATGAGGAACCTCTGGAGCACTTAACAATAAAGTGGTAGAAAACAACTTCTGCCCAAAAAAGTGCATCAATCCTTCACGGAAGTAATCCACACGGCTCCAAGGGGTTAATAAAGGTCTTTTGCGGGAAATGATGCAATTTTTTTTTTTAAATCATATTTTAAACTTTATAAACTATAATATCTAGCTTCTGGTAAGGACGCCATCTTGGACTCACGATTCACAAGAGTCACTGCGCAACGTGCATACAGCAATGAACACTCACGATGACAAAACTCTCCTGTGAATCGCATGAGTACAAGATGGCGCAGTTACCGGAAGCTAGTTATTACAGTTTATAAAGTTTGAAATTTCAAAAATCGCATCGATTACCCACAAAAAACCTTCATTAACCCCTTGGAGCCATGTGGATTAACTCTAAGAAGAATAGTATGAATGCACTTTTTTGGGGTTTAAAGTCAGAAGTTTTCTACAATTATAAAGCTTGGAAGAGCAAAGACATTTTCAAAATCAACTCCAATTGTGTTTGTATGAAAGACGATGGACATATGTATCTTGAAATGCTTGAAAATCATAGTGTAATTTTGATATTTGGCTGGAGTATCCCTTTAAGTAAACAGACATTATATAAAGATACAGATTTTGAGGAACAACAATTGGTTGGGAATTTGGAATTGGACGTTTCTGGGTGGCAAGTTTGTATTTTTTTTATTGTGGACCTGCAAAAAGTAACTGTAACATCAATAGTAAAACTTCAGCCTAAACGTTAGCATATAGCATTAATTAACTGCCAAAATGCGCTAAACCAGCAGTCACAACTTTGCTTTTATGTTTTAGCAACATTGTATTTAATTTAATGTGTAATTTAATGTTGGGGCGTACATCAGGACTGTAACATCACAGTCTGTGTTATGTTGAGATTGGACGTTTTTTTAAATGCACAACGTTTACATAAGGAGGACAAAATCGTGTTTGGGGCTCACGATATGTTATTACCATGTACACAACTCTTATTATTCATCTATGCCTATGTATTTGCATACATTCTATGGCACCTTTAAAGGCACATAGGGCAAATTAGACTCAGATGGAGGGTGAGAATTGAGGGAAATTGTTTAGTAAATTGTGAATTGTGTAACTGGACCACAAAGGTCAAAATGAGATATGACACCTGAAATTTGAGTGGCCAGAAGAAAACTACCAGCACTCACATGTGTAAAATAATATTTTTGCACTACATTTAGGCCATGTTTACATTAGAGCATTTGCGTTTTAAAACGGCATTTTAAAATGAAAACGATCCTCGTTTATACTGGCATTTTAAAAAGAATCTTCATCCACACTATGCACCACCATAAACGCATGAAACATGACCAATCACATAACTGGGCATGCGCATAAAAGTGTAAAATAACTTATTACTCTAATAATAGCTTACCTGCACGTTTACGCAGCCTAGGGGTGTGCGATATTGACAAAAATTCATACCTGGGTCCTTTGCTGGCAACTATAACAGACACTATTTTTTAACCTAAAATGTGTTTGGGAAAGTCTTATACTGTTCTATCTACCCCCTACAACATATTTATATGATTAATAGGTTAATTTTTATTTTATAACTAAACAGAAAGGTCTTTATGATTTAAAAAGAAAGCATTCAAGTGAACAGTACTAAACAGTAGCGAACTTGAAGCAAAAAATAAATTTTAGCAAATGCAAACTTCAATCAAACATAGTAAGAGGTGAAGTATTGCTTTAGCCTACCAGAAATGTTTATTGCATTAATTTTTAAAAGTGTGCGAGGTCCGTGCACGTCCTCCGCTATCAACACACAAAAAGCTAAAAGCGCAACGCCTAAAAGAGCATTATATATTAATGACGATGAGTTTATTGTTTTTATTAATTTATATTCACAAAACTTATCAACAAAACATCGATTCAAATTAAGAGACAAATTATCTGAAACGAAATTCATTTTAAAGTAGCAAACAAAACTTACATTAAACTGGAAAATAATTTCTGACCCATTACAATTCTCCCTTCATATTGGCCTTTACAACGCCTATATGGCATTTAAAATTACAGTCTATCTTTCGTAAGCTAACTAAATTTAAACAAAACATAAACACTTATACTGTTCTAGCTCCCCCCTACAACATATTAATATGATTAATAGGTTAATTTTTATTTTATAACTAAACAGAAAGGTCTTTATGATTTAAAAAGAAAGCATTCAAGTGAACAGTACTTAACAGTATAGCGAACTTAAAGCAAAAATAAATCAGCAAATTCAAACTTCAATCAAACATAGTAAGAGGTGAAGTATTGCTTTAACCTTTACCAGAAATGCTTATTGCATTAATTTTTAAAAGTGTGCGAGGTCCGTGCACGTCCTCCGCTAGCAACACACAAATAGCTAAAAGCCAAGCGCCTAAACGAGCATTATATTAATGACGTTGAGTTTATTGTTTTTATTAATTTATATTCACAAAACTTATCAACAAAACATCGATTAAAATTAAGAGACAAATTATCTGAAACGAAATTCATTTTAAAGTAGCAAACAAAACTTACATTAAACTGGAAAATAATGTCTGACCCATTACAATTCTCCCTTCATATTGGCCTTTGCAACGCCTATATGGCATTTAAAATTACAGTCTATCTTTCATAAGCTAACTACATTTAAACAAAACATAAACACATTAAACCCAACAATACTCAAACATTCATATAAAACAGACATTATCTATAAGGATACATGTTAAAACTATCCGATATAGCGTTTATAATAGCTGGTTGGTAGATGTTTACTATTTTTGGCAAAACCTCCGTAACAAACCAACATTTACATGAATAAAATAATTTTTACTTTGAAAATGATGCGCTGTCACGTTAACATCAGCTGTTCGTTTACATAAGACTCCGTCTACGTTCATTTACACTCAGAGCAACGTCCGAGTTCTCAAACTAAAACAGGGTCTTCAGCGTTTGCGAACGAATCCGTTTATGAGGTTCGAAAACGGTGATGTAGTGTAGATGAAAGGCGTAAACGTAGCAAAAGTAACGCGTTTTAAAGGATAAACGCATTAATGTAAACATAGCCTTACATTCATTGAGTCCCTTACCGTGAGTCTGCCTTTTGAGTATCGAATAGCCAGGTAGGTGTCATGGTCTTTATTTCTGACTTCAGCCGAGCAACCCCCCAATTCAGTGGATCGTCCATCTCTCCCATGGTCATACGGCAGGGAACCATTACTGACCATTGCAGAAATATAGGGGAAAGAGCGCTGGACACATAAAAACATTAAAATGATGCATTATACATTTATAAAAAATGAAGATTACGAAAATAATGAAGAACCATTTCTAAGAAATGCTTCATTTCATTTAAAGCAACATAATGAAGTGTATGAAAATGTGAAATAATGCAGGCAAAATAAAAAAAGATAAAAATTAAAACTTTTCACAGGGTTCCCACACCTTAGTTAACTTCAAATTCAAGAACCTTTCAAGGACTTTTCAGGTCCAATACCCTCAAATTCAAGGACTAAATGTTTGACACATTTCAAGTGAGAGCAAGGTTACATCGTGTTACCTTTTAAGATAAACTGTTACAGTTCCCTTTTGAGGGAACTTGCGCTGCGTCACTGCGGTGACGCCTCCAGGGGTAAGTGCGTCTGAATGTGTTTAACAAATTCAACCAATGGTGAGGCTTAACGACAAAGACATTGTGACGCGGGAGCCAGGAAGTATATCGCTATCTGAAATAATGCCAAAGATGGCGTTACAGGGACGCAGGAAGTATGGCAAGAGAGACGCAGCGTCTCGTTCCCTTCTCAGGGAACAACAGGTACATACTTAACCTGAGACGTTTTCATGTGTCAAACACAACTATGCAAAAAAGCACAGTTTAGCACGTGTGCTTAAAAGTCTAGAATTTTATGACATTATCCTACACTCCACAGGGAATAATATGGATTTTTTCCCAAAAAACTTCTTGCATAAAATAGATTCAAGCACTTCCACTATCTTTGTATGCATATTTTCAAAAACTTCCCATGGCCTTAAACTTTTCCCCCCAGATTCACAAACTTTCAAGGATTTCAAGAACCCGTGGGAACCCTGTTTTCATAAGCTGACACTACATACCTGTGTCTAGTTAACACAAACCCAAAAGTTACAAAAACACTTGGTTATAATAATAAGATAATAAGAAAGTTATCACTAATATGCAATAAGAAATAATCAAATGAATGGATTCCACATAAAGAAAAAGTTTGGATAGAACGGGAGCAGAGCAAACATATTAAAGGCTCAGAAGTCCAATGTTCTCAATGTCTCAAAACTGCTTTCTAGATTGGATATATTGTATAACCTTTGTATATAGCTTCAGTTTTCTAAGAAAGAAGAAATGAAGGAACATAAACAACAACACTTTCATCTCTTTAACAACTCACATCCGGTGCTTCATCGTTAGGATATGTGTCTATAAAAATGACCAACCCATGGAAATGGGCACTACTGCCAAACACGGGGCCTGCAGAGAAGAAAGGACACGTGAGAACGGTACACTTACATCCATCCCTTGGAGATCATTACGGAAGGTATCCACAAAAATAGCCAGGCCTACAAAATGGTCTTGATTTCCAAAGACTGGCCCTAAATGAAAGTGTGACACAATCAACTAGGGAAGACAAACATGCAGAACACTTACAGATGGAACAAACACATCCAGACAGCTTTATAACACTTATATATCACATTTACAAGCATGTGCCTTTCTATGGTGAAGTGTTTGATGGCGATGGTCACTGCACCTAGTCAATTTCCTCTTCACTATATGAAAGCAGGAAAACTTACCAGGATGTAGTCTCTCTTTTGTATACCATATAGCAAAGCCATCCCCATGAAGATTTTTCTTTCCTGATCCATGAATTTTAAATTGCACATGCATTTCCCAATCCTTCAAATAGCATGGCTGCACAGGAAGAAAAATACACTTAGCACTTAGTATGTTTTAACTTTTGTGTTACATTATTATGTTGGTTACACTTTTAGTTTTCATACCACTGTATTCCAGATGGATCCTTGTTTACTCCGCTCATCCGGAGTCAGCCGCACATACTGGCTGGTAACTAATGTACTCCCCCAAAAATCCCACTGACTCGAGGGACTTGTTCCAACACCTAATAATCAGATGTATGCATCACATATTGTATGCATTATATAAAAGTTTTGGATGTGTAAGTACAATGTAAACACCAACACACATGCACCAATAAAGTATACAATAAAATGAGATAATTAGGAGTCTAAACATATATAAATTCTCTAAGCTAGATGTTATTTAATATAACAGCATTTTAACAGTTAGTATGCACTTTAAGAAAACAATAAAAATCCTTTACACCCGTGTATCTCAACCAGAGGGACGGGGTCCACTAGAGGACAAAACAAGGGGACCTTAAGCTCTTAAATATTTTAATAGATAGAAACCTAGGGTGTGGGTCTTCAAATATTGTTGTGAACAAAGGGGGTCTCCAAGTACTTGACATCCACTTCTTTGCAACCTGCATACGTCACAAATATAAACCGCTCTCACCTGTTTAAATAAAGGTGCTTCCTGCATAGTTGTTTGCATTGAGTTGTGTGACTATAACTGACTCACTGCTTGTAACTTTACTGCGTCTCAGGACAGTGGCGTACTTTTATCCCGTCTATACATTTTTATGAAATAGATAACCCATGCCACCGCATAATAACATAACTCACATCATACTATTGTAGGCAGTGTACAGAACACTTGAAATGCATGAGTGACCGTGTGGCTAAACGTGTGGTAAACCGCAATATGTTACTACAAGCACGTAGCTTACTCACCCTGATATGGTTTAATGAGCGAGTGCTCTCGCTTTAAGTGCTCCGCATTCCCGTCTGTTATATCTGAATATACGGACGAGAAATTAAGTAAGCATAAAAGTAAGAGTATCCTGTGACACACGGGCATTTTACGAGTTACACTCGGTTGAGAGTGAAGCCATAAAGATGACGGGCTTCTTTCTTGTGGGATTCGTCGACGCCTTCCTTCCTCTCTGTGTCTTCACTTCCTGCGAAGAGGCACGGGCTGCGTTTTAAAACCTACTGAGTCGCCTACGTAGACAGCTTGTTTTTAAGCACACTATGCGAGATCGTATTTAGCTGCATTTTGACGCGTTTCGGCGAGGTCTGAATCAAATATTGTTGGGGAATAAATAGTTCCAGTGTCCAAAACGTGTTTGAGGCCTAGGATTAATTGTCTAAATAGGTGGCTTGCTAGGTTTTGAAGCATAGCCACTGACTGGTTCACAAACACTTCTCAACCATAGTTCTCAACATACACTTCCTTAATTCAGTAAGAGTCCAGTGTCTGTTTTGGCTTGTAAAATATTATAGTATGTTTATTAGTATGCAAAGACGATGCATTTATTGTAAAATATAACATTTTTTAAATGTGCCAAAAATGCATTAAAAAAGATGTACAATTGTTTTGTGATATATACATAGTAGGTGGCTTTATGCAAAAATGATTCAAAAACGTTTTTAAATGTCCATTTACAACCCTAGGATTTGCCCACTGAATGACATGGTTTATTATTACCTTATTTGGAAGGGTCATGAATAATAATGTTGAGCTCTGCCCTGATTGGCTGTTTCTCAGAGCAGCTCTTTTAAGTATCTCACTGTGAGTGTGAACTGACCTTAAGTTTGAGCCTGTATCAGACAAAAATACGATATTTCAATTGTCAATATAGGAATAATCAATTGTTTGGAGATTGTTAATGGACGTTTCTGAGTAGTAAGTTTGTGTTTTTCCATTATGGACCTGCAAAACGTAACTGTAACATCAATAGTAGAACTTCAGCCTAAATGCTAGCATATAGCATTAACTAGCATATAGTGCTAACTCAGCAGTCACAACTTTGTTTTTAGCATTGTAACAACATTGTACTTAATTTAATGTTGGAGGCATATATCTTGACTAACTTCACAGTCGATGTTATGTTGAGATTGGCCTGTTTTCCAAGTCTTTTGCATGTATGAGGTTTACATAAGAATGAGGAAACAATACTGTTTATTGTTTATCTGTGCCTATGTAAATAGTTTTCCATATATATAGAGTTTGTGTAAATACTATGTATTTATTACTTTGTAAATACCGTTTGTAATAACAACCAAAATATAATTAAGCTAACACATGATCTACATATATGCATATCGTAAAGTTTATCATCTTAAAAATGGAAAAATAATTATTATAGTTACATTGAGGCCTATATTATACACACCTATATATTTGTGTGTGTGCGACACAAAGCAGTTACTGAAAAGTAGTTTTATTTAAAAACAAATTAAAACATTTACATGCACATGTAACCAACATCAAAGATCAGTGCTTGCTCAAGGACTTTGTCCTTATCCTTGCAAATGTCACACAATGCAAATATACAGTCAAAGAAAAGAAATATTTATGCACAAACATTAAAATGCACAGCATCCATTTTTGGCAAACACATACATAATGAATAATTTATCAGTAGGCAGCAATGCCGCAGGGAAGACTTTTGTGTTGGATAGGTTTGTTGTTTTTAATGTTTATATTATGTAAATGAGTATGCTTAGCAACATAACATAAATAAAGAGCAAAGTGTATTATGTAAGCTTTATTCCACTACAATGATCTGCATGAACATCGCTGAGGGTTTGGGCATACTGTGAATGCCAGTCTCTCTGGAAAATATTCTGTAATTGGTTCTGAACGGTTTGTTGGCCCTTCTCTACTGCAGAGCCTGTCTGATTCACAACAAGCCCAACCCCTGCTGTCTGTGTGAAATAATTCTCGGACCAGTTGGAGGTTCCTGTAAAACATAACATAATAACACTCAATCATCAGAGAAATATTAGAATCTGTCATTAACTGAATTGTTATTTACAACGTTACAGTTGTTAATGTAAACATAAGAGCCTGTTACTGTTGGCAGGCATCTTTGATGCGGCGCCAAACCCGGCAGCAATATGCATTGTCTTTAAAAAAAAACATACGTGATATAATGTGTGAAATGTTGTTTGTGGAGGGGGTACAATAAACATACCAATGTAAACAACTCTATCAGTCACCATGTATTTGGCGTGGTTGACACGAGCAAATGGAATCCTCTGCTGCTCTCGCGTTGAAGGCACCTCAAAAACTTTCTGTAAAATTTAAATGTTTTACCATTAGCTCACTGGTACCCCAAACATATATTTAGAGTGTGTTCACACTTGGCAGATTTGGTTTGATTAAAACGAACTCTCGTACACAATAAGTGCAGTTTATTTGAGTAAGTGTAAAAGCTTTACCCGAACCAAATCGCAACAATCAAGCTGAATGAGACGGCTTTAAAGGATGAATGTGTTACAAGTGAAAACAAAATGTGACACCAAAAACTTACATGTACACTTACATGTACACTTAAAGCCCTGTTTTCAGATTGTTTATGATGAAATAGAACGGTTTTGACTGAAATTTCGACATATGCGGCTGCCCCGAGAATTTTCGGGTGTTTGTTATTTCACCTCCCACCTCTACAATGGGTGTATAGGTGCACAGGAACAATCCTTCCTAAAATGCATTAAACTTTCGTTTACAAAGACGTGAAACTCACCGATATCAGGGGTGTTCACTGATATGCTCACACAAAAATCGCTGCAAAAGATGCTTTCCAACAGGTGTTTTAGCAGTCATTGTTAACTTGTGGACCTATTTTTCCAAACGCCTCACACTCGTACATTTTTCCGTTGAGAGCTTGAATAATAGACACTCCAGCCCAGTTGGTGGCGATAATCCGCCTTTGCCAATTGCAAGAATAGAAACAAGGTTCCCGGCGCAGAGTAATACCGTACCTCATAGCACATCTAAATACAAGTCAATGGAGTTGGACAAAAACTACAATAAAACCTGTTGGAATGCGTCTTTTGCAGCGATTTTTGTTTGCAAATAATGAAATCATTTCTGATGCTGTTTTGATTCTTTTAAACATTTTAAGTTTTTTAAGTTGAATTTTCAGCAGGTAAAAATACCCTCATATGCACACGCATACTTTGAGCATGTTTAGCTGCACCTGCAGGCTGGTGTTACGAGCACATGATGCCACCTACTGTTGTGTTTAATATTTGTTTAGATCCATAAGGAAGTCCACACGAAATACACGTCATAAATGCTGACCAATCAGCTTGTGACCTTATTGTTATCCCTTTAGGGGGCGTGTACACCCAAGCGTTTAAATGCGGCTGAAACGCCAGGCGGATGCCGAAAGTGCTCGCTTGCCAGCATTTTTTCAGCTAAGCGCTTTGGTTGCTTCTGTTTTGTTTATCAGATGTTGTACAATGCGAAGGTTGGTGGCTGTGGTATTTGTCCTATCACTTTGACAGGATGGCTAAGTGAAAAGTGACATTGACGAACTGAGCGTGTCACCCATGTTTCACCACATTTTTTAACTCTGGGTGCTCAGTGCTGGGCGTGGAAAAATGCAGAGCGACAGCGTGGACGAAACCTCCCAGCTGCTGCTATTTTTTAAAGTGCACCTCTTTCATTGCTAAAACACAATGTTGTTTGTGTATTTGGTATGATATAATATGTTTGCGTGGTTTATGGTTAAAAAACACATTATTTTCCTACCTCAAACGCATTGATTTGAAAAACATGAAAACTAATCGATCTAAAAAAAGCTCTGTGCCCTGATTGGCCAGCTAAGCTGTACTTTGTGATTGGCCTCAATACCCCTGACTTCATCCATAAATACAGCGCTCTCACCATATTTGATATATTTGCTCACAATGCAATGCTAACAGGAGTTAATTTACAGGCTGTGAGTCAAAGCAGGAGAAATTATGATCATGTCGGTCTTGTCCACCTCAACAGGCCCAGGAAGTAAACTGTTGCCTGTAATCCGTGTGTTTGTTGTAGTCCAAGAAAAGAGATTTACGTTGGAACGATAACTTGCGTCATCGTTTACCTTGAGGTTTGTACCTTTGGATATCGTTAACGTACTACACACTTACACACCAAAGGAAATGTAAAATCGTGAATCGGACCATTGTTGCCCTGAAAAGAGTGACGCTACCATTGGAAAAAACTGGTCCGAATTAAAAGAACCAAGTGCACCAACTAAGTGTGAACACGACTTTACAAACGGTGAAGAACATGCAGAAACATACGGTATAAATGTTGCAGCTCAGCGGGGGCTTGTTGAGGACTGATAAAGACTGGAGGAAGATGAACATGGCACCAGGAGAATGACTCCAACAACTGACCAGCAGCTTTACTTCAACACCTCGAGCACAAGCAGCTTCACGAAGTGCTGAATCAATGGCAGGCCAAAACCTAAACAACATAACATATATTATAGATAAAACCATGATCTATAGCAATATCTGACAGCTGAGCAAACCTCCTAGGGTAAGCTATAAAGCACTATGTAAATGCAATCTGCTCCACACAAAAACTTATATGCAAATTCAAAAAGAATTGTTTCACTACTGAAATATCTACTAGTAAATATTACCGAACAGGCTCTGTGAACTGGGACAGGGGAAGATAATCCATCACAGACACATAGATGAACTTTTTAGCATCAGCTATTACCGACAGGATACTTGAGAGGTCATCAGAACGCCCATAAGCTGATAAAGGAGGAGGGGAACTCTAAAAGATTAAGAATGTTGTGTAAGATATATATATAAAATGCTCTACACACGTAAATGCATGTCACATTTAGAAATGAAACAGGATGATATGTTTCACATATACTATACATGCATTGTGTACATTAAAGAGTACAAAAAAAAAACATTCCTAAAACATTAAACTTGTGGAAATCAGCCAGTGAATGAACAAAGAGGATGAGTGGAATTATGTATAGATTAGAATGGATGTGGATGGATAATTATTATAAGGCATGCAACAATAAACAGCTATTATAAACAGTGAACATAAACCAGTTAACAAATGAAGTCAACATGTGAGAGTAACACAACTCACAGACAAATAGACACGTGCAGGGACACCGTTGAATTTAACAGCTAATGGGTACTTAGAACTGGAGAGGGCAGAAAACCGGCCCGGCCAGAAAGGAGGTAGAGATTCATTCTTCTGAGCTCCAACATCCCAGTAAAGGTCAAATATCCGCGAGGCGTCTTGAGCCAAACAGCTACAGTCTTGCACAGATACTCCAACCTCTTTGACCTGATAGAAATATTCATTACAGTTCAGCATATTCACAAATGTATACATTTACTGCAGTGTATACTAGGATCATTGACTTGTTTACATTATATATTAATGTGTGTACTTCTCAGCCAGCAGTAACATGATCTACAATGTTGATAGTGTTACATTTACCTGGGTAAGGGATCGCCAGTCCATGTTAGCACTCCCTAAATACATGTGTTTCTTATCCACAACCCATAGTTTGGTGTGCAAAATGCCCCCAGTGACACTCTGTAGGTCAACACCCCTGACTTCAGCCCCTGAAAAAATCACAAGAGAGATGAAAAAATCTACATGCCATCCATTCATGTATTCCTCACATGCTGCATGCAAAAGCTCAACCGGCATCTTGTTCTACCTGTTGCTGCCAGTTCCTCTGTGTCTGCAATATATGGCTGAGGAGCGTTTACTGCAATCTTCAACTTCACTCCCTTTGGTTCCAGCTGCTTTAGTTGGTCGAACACTTTTTGGCCCTACATTAAAAAATAAAACTTGAATGCTTTCCCACATAAAGAGAATCAGTGATCTAGAGAACACATCATAAATGTGTAAACCAAACACAGAAACATTCTTTTCTGATGCAAATAGGGTTGTATTGTGCAAATGCAAATGTTGCTCTTACGCCTGCGGACTATGTTTTTGTGTGTTTATGGTGTTTTGTAAAATTCCCATGATCTAACTCACCAGTACAGATGAAGGCTCTGTAAGACCTAGGTCTGAGTCTCGGAGGGTAAAATAAAAAGCAGCGATGTGGACAGAGTTGTTTGCTGTGTTTAGTAAGTTAGACCAAGCATCTGAGATGCTTGACAGGTGCGGCGACTCAGAAGGGAACGACACACCCTCGGGGACACTCTCAACAAGAGAAAGCCTGTACACAACAATTTTAAAGTTGTAATAGCAATTCAAATGTGATTATATTGCTATATAAAAGCATATATACAGAACTCTGCAAAAGTCTTAGTCCACCATCCCCAGCTTTGTAGTTTTAGCAAAGTTTTATTGTCCATTCATATTTATTTTTTAAGATACAAACAGAAAATACAGGACATATGTACACCAAATTAAAGACAAAACAATTTTCAGAACTTAATGTCTTCATCAGTCAGTATTTAGTGAGACCTCTCTTGGCACGAAAAACATCAACACAGGCTTTTTTGAGGAGACTGAAGTCCTGAAGTCATTTGATTAGAATTAGAAATTAGGATTTAATTTCATTTAGGTTTAAGAGATCCTGCACCTGCCTGCTATTGCTCAAGTGGACACTTCAGCTTATACTTTTATACTGTTTTAATACTACATATACATTTCCTATATTTCTGGTTGTATTCTAATAAAGAGACTTAGAAATAATTATATACGATCACTATACAATTGCAAAAACAGCAAATCTAATGGTAGCATGGTGGCCTAAGACTTTTGCACAGTACTATATATAAAACGTTGCAAATCCCTCTAAGTCCCTTAATGTTTTCTTGTAAATGAGCATTTTATCAGGCTCTTATTTATTTAGGTTTAGTATTTTAATTTTGTCAGTTACTGAAATGCATAATTTTTTATAAAATGTCAATTCATTGGTATTTAATAAATTTGACTGTATTTCGCTGCAAAGACAGGTGCACTTCATTTCTTTAAAAAGTCCACTTCTTTGTACATGAAATAGTAAACAGTTGCAAAATCACTACAGATGCCACTAGAGACTTGTGATGAAATGATGAAAGCCAGATTTCAAAAGGTAAAAAAATTAAACTGAACCACACAATAGGGGGGTGCTGTGATGCCTGTGGCTGCCACATTCGGGTTGTATTTATTTGTCAACGTATACTCATATAGGACCAAAGTTTAAAGGTCACGTTCTTACTGATCCCATTTTTAAAACCCTAGTTAGTGTGTAATGTTGCTATAATAGCATAAATACTACCTGTAAAATGATAAAGCTCAAAGTTCAAAGCCAGGCGATATATTTTCTTTAACAGAATTTGCCTTTCAAAGCCTACAGCGTATGGCTGGTTTGGACTACAGCTCTCTACTTCCTGCTTTAATGAAGTCAGTAGAACAGTTTTTTGACTAAACTCCGCCCACAGGAATACGTCAGTCGCCAGCTAAGCTAACGGCAAGCTAAGCTGCTATTGAATCACAACACACTAAACAAACTACACAATCAGAACTTGATACGTATTTCTGAATAAGGGACTTTATAGAACAAGGAAGACGTCATTCCATTTTTACGGACAGAGAAAAAAGCGATATACAAATAAGTCAATTGTGTGAAAAATACCTCGTTTTTTTACAAGTGAAACATGAACACATATTATATTGCGCACGGTAAACACAATAAAAGCTTCAAAAACACAGAAAGAACGGGACCTTTAAATGTGTTGTTTTACATTTGTCTTTGTCATTTAACGGATTCTGCAAACAAACCGGTATATCTGAACGGCCGGGAATAAGCAGATTTGAAGAGAAAGTATTTCATGAGAGCATTCGGCTAATATCATTATCTAATTTTTGAGCTGCTCATAAAAGTATACTATTTTCTCACCTACAATCAGAGTTGCATGTCTCTTGAGGCATCCAAAAAGGCTCCAGCCAGTGCAGCTCCAGTTGTGACATAAGATGTGACGTTGATTTAGGGATTCCATATTGCCAGATGTGCAGCCCGAATCCGCCCAAAAGGAGAAGAATGGAGGGCAGAAGAAAAAAAACAGCAAAGCCCCCACCTTTCGTCTGCTAAAACCATACATAAACGAATGATTAGAAGGTTACTGATTCTTACACAAACATCTTCCATAGACATACCAGAGATATTTGGACTTTGTATGGTTATGAAATGACTGAAATGTGGCTGTTGAATTTCACACATCCCCTTCTGTTGAAATTTGTTTGATGGCAAAACAAATGCATCTCTAAGCAACTAAACTTGAGCTCATCAGATGTCGTCAACGCATACACAACACATCAAAACAGTTCAAACTGACATAAAAAAAAATAAAACCACACCCTCTCTCAATAAGCAGGTCACTTGAGGAATAATTTATGTTTATAACACAAATATTGCCAGGATTAGTTATGTGTTTTCTTCCAAATCCCCTAATAATAGCATGGACAATAGTATCCCTAGTATCCTATTAACTTGACGTAGGTATAATGAAATACTATACACCCTACCTTTGAGGGTGTGTACATTTTGGTCTTGCTGTGTTTTGCATGAGTAGTATCTGCAGCTTTGGTTGTCTTTGGTGTTTCTTTCAAGCATTTTTCTGAGTTTGTACTAACAGTCGGTTTCTCTATCTTAGCCTGTTTATCCTCAGCACCAACCATGCATCCATCAACCTTATCTGGAACAGTGCGCTGTTTCACATCATTCATCTTTTCTTCTATTCCTTCTGATTGGTAAACTGTCTCTTTCACACTTTCACTTTCCAACTCTTCTCCCAAAGGTTGATCAGAAGTTTCTTGATTATCAACAGAGGAGCATGAGCTCATATCATCTATGAGTGACATATGTTCATCTTCGATGAGGGTCTCTCCAGTTGCGGTCTCAAATTTAGAAACAAGCTCTGTGACGACATCAGAGGTTACCAGGTTCTCCTGGACATTCCTGAGTGGGGGCCGCACCAGTGGTGATTTAAACTGATCAGAGTCCATTGTAATCTCAGGTGTTTGATCAAGGGATTGATCACTTTTTAAAGCTAAATGACTGGGGGGGTGATCTGAAAAATCACCTTGAGAGAAACCATCCGCATTGCTTGTCTGCAACCGAGCTGATGGGATGGGCAATGCTGTTTCTCTCCCACCAGACGCTGACATTTTCACTCGTCCAGCCTCAATAGAGCCTGCTCTCTCTTTTTGGCCCGGCTGGCTGGATTCATCAGTCTTTGGTGATGAGTCTGCATTCTGGACGGGAACTCGCTTGCGGGGCAAGGAGCTTTGAAAGGTAGGAATTCGGGACATTGGTGGTCTTCCTGCTTTGCGTGATTCCTCTCCATCCTCTTTCCTCTCAGTTGTTGTCTTCTGTTTCTCTTCCTCACCCGTCAAATGATCTGCTGATCTAAAATGTACATCTTCAGGGTCCTATGACAGATTGAATATAAACCCATTAAACATTAACACACCCATCTAATCTTGGTAATACTACATCATCACTATATATCAGTTTTTAACAAGCTCTTTAAACCAGACGTATGTAACAAAGGATAAATAGTGTAAATGTTTGCCAAAAAACAGTATACTTCAAATATGAATTCAGGCTAATTTACACCTTTTAAAAACACTTAACCAGCAAATTGGAGCCTGAGCTAGCACAAAAGCTACTCACCATGACCACAGCTGAGAGGAACCACACAACTTATCCGTAAGTTAACTAGGTTAAAAGATATAAATATTTCCTCAAATATCCGACAATCTGTACGAGGAGATAAACTTGCTATCAGTGTTTTCGGTCCGGTTTGGTGGCTAGCGCTATGAGAAATGGGGTTTAAACAGCAATGCTGTCTGTATCTGCGACGTGGCTGCAGAACGACAGTGCGGTACAGCGAGGAAAAAAGAGAGAGGGAGAGAATGAGAGAGAGAGAGAGAGAGAGAGTGAGAGAGAGAGAGAGAGAGTGAGAGAGAGAGAGAGAGTGAGAGAGAGAGAGAGAGAGAGAGAGAGAGAGTGAGAGAGAGAGAGAGTGAGAGAGAATGAGAGAGAGAGTGAGAGAGAGAGAGAGAGAGTGAGAGAGAGAGAGAGAGTGAGAGAGAGAGAGAGAGAGAAAGAGAGAGAGAGAGTGAGAGAGAGAGGGGGAAAAAGTGAGGAAGAAAAACCTCGCCTACTAACAACACGATATATGAGTTCATGCATTTACATAGCGACTCTGACTCACAGCCTGTGAATCTGCACAGACCGCTCCTGCGAACCATCATCAAAACGATTTAAGACTAAAATTATTATATTACATTAAAAATTCACAGTGACGTATAGGCGTTATATGATCAGATAATTAACCCTGACGTTGTTATTTACTTTTAGGCTGTTAAACTCCATCTGATTTCGTGTAAATATAGGTATGTGTTAAAATGACGGTTAAAAACGACAGTTGAAATGAAATCATGTTTAAAAATTGAACTAACCGCCGTTTCCTTCCTGTGTTGAATGCGCGCTCCCTCTACAGGCAAAGCGCGGGAATGCAGTGGGCGGCTTTAATTTCAGTTTTATGCTTAGGGCCAGTTCGAGTACAATTTATATTCAAAGTAATTTGTTAATATGGCTAAATATACATAAAACAAGACATGGTAAAATCAATATCTATATAACAACAAATAATACGGTGGCATTACACGTACTAGGTAAATATATAGACTTTTAATATGAAATTATGAACATTAATTTTCCAATTTCCAAATGGCATTTTTTGGGAGGGAAGCTTCGTCCCAGATAACGAAAAAGTGACTTTGTTTTTTATTAAGCCTTTCCCAAAATGTGTTCCAAACTAGAGGGGATGCAGCTACGGTCAAATCTCGCGAGATGTTGTGTTTAGCGTTTGGTTTGGGGATAGGATTAAAATGAAAAACATCGATTCTGGCTAAATAGGATACAGCTTAGCGCCTAAATCCCGGTTTAGGGTTAGGTATGTTGGATGAAAACAGCCCTCATTCGACAAGATTTTGGCCGTAGATAGCCGGACATAGGCATTTTCACTTCCGATTGGTATTCGCGCTTAGTTTTAGACCTTACCAACATGATGAGCCGCTAGATGTCGCCAACAGCGATGAGTTTTTTTGTTGATAGCTCAGCTCAGTTCATAACAAAAACTCAGCTTCAAGCTTGACAGACATTCTCGGGGATTATCAGAGTTGTAGATTTTTGTTTATTACTTATTATTTTGAATTTGTAAGCTATTTTTTGTGTGTCTATCGTCTATTTCAAACTTGTGTCGGAGTTTATTCTCGTTGTTGTTTGCGAACTAGCAAATCGATTTTAATCTTAACTTAGCAACGTTAGCTAACGTTAACGTACGTAGCTAAACAATTTATTTGAGTTTAGATTTTTAATGTAAGTTAGTGATTTGAGGGTCGAACGCATATAACAGTTAAAGCAAACTGTTTCAACTTTAACCGATGATCAAAAGGCTGCACTAAGTGATAACTAGGTGAGTGTGTCATCGTCACGAGTGGTTAAACTGTCACTTCTGTTTAAGCGCTTCATTAGTTACTGGATTGTACTAGTAAGCAGATGTGTTACATAATATTCACTGTTAATGTTACAATCGGTGGTCGGTCTGTTACATTGAATGCTTTCATTTTTGTTTTGCAGGTGCATACCACAGAGATCACAGAGATAAGAGGGGAATTTTCCTGACGTATTTTGTAGTTTAGCAAAACATTTGCCTATATTAGTTATATAGTAATACACTGATGATAATTTAAACCTATAGATGCAAATATTACAAGTTAAAGGTGGTTAGTTTATTAGAAATATGATTAACATTCTTACATAATTTTTTAGTTAAGGCATAGTGTAAGTATTATATTATGCAGTTTAATACCTTTAAAAATTCTTCTTTTTGATAACCACAATGCAGGATCCAATTCCACCTTCCCCTATAAGACCAGCTGTGGCCCCATCAGTAGAATTGGGTGTCACAATTTTTTACACCTTTTTTTATGGGTGTCTGTTTTTAGTTGTATACATTCAACTTTGGTTACTGTTACTGTATCGGCACAAACGTTGGAGCTACCAGAGCGTTTTTCTTTTTCTTTGCCTGTTCTGGTCAGGCCTTCGCACAACACTCTTTTCATTTTATTTTCGAGATGCCCTTGCAGCCAACCACCTACCCACTCCGGCCTACTGGCTCCTCTATTGTTTTCCTGTGTGCCTGCAGTTTTTCACCTTGAGTCTCTTTAATCTTTACTTCACTCAGGTAAGTTTACCGTACCATTGACAATACCACACCTTTTGTTTGTTCAGTTCAGAAAACAGTCCACTCCCTTACATTGATTTGTTTTGACAGGAATTGCTTAAAGTTAGACGCGTATTCAATGTGGAGCCCAATAAAGGACTGTGAGTGCATTTCCATATTTTTATATTCGTAATTCATAGCTGGTTATAAATGAGAACATATTTAAAGAGATAGTTTACCTTAACCTGTATACATTTCTTTGTTCTGCTTAATACAAAGGAGGATATTTGTTATCAGGCAGGAAACAAAAGCACCACTGACTTCCATAGTAGGAAAAAAACTAGTAAGGAAGTCAGTGGTGCTTAAAAGTTTTGTAACAACATGAGGGCAAGAAAATGATGACAGAATTTTCGTTTTTTTTTTTGGAGCAACCCCTAAACATGAAACTTTGTGTGACTTTCAGATGGGTGGCTCGCTGTGTGTATACAGCCATGAGTGTCATCTTCCTGTGTGTCAATGTAGTTTGCGCAAGCCTTGAAGAGCGTGGTGGTTCAGGTGATAAAGCATGGAGTCTGGTGCTGATTCGGGTGCTGGTGAATGACCTGCTGTTCATTTTGGAAGCTGTCTGCTTGGCCATATCTCTGCTCCTGTTAATGCGATTTTCCTCCTTGACTATCCCTTATCTAAGCACTAAGGTAATGCATACCTTCAAACATAACTTCATACCTTGCTGCTGTATAGTCCATCACGTTAGCAGTGCAAAAGGTTATAGGTTCAAACCCGGGCAACACACATGCTGATAAAATGTGTACCTTTTTAAGTCACCTCTGATTTAAGTGTCTGCCAGATGCATAAATATAAATGTACTTTGGTTTATAATAAACAAGAAAACATTTGATTCACAGTATTTTTTTCGTATGCTTGTAGGGGATTTGCCGGACTGCAGTGCTTGGGGCCGGTGTCATCTTGCTCTTCGCCAGTAGGGCCTGCTACAACCTGGCGGTGTTGTTTTTGTCTCAAAAACATAAAATAGAGGCCTTTGATTATGACTGGTACAACATCTCGGATCAGGTGTGCCTTTTTTATAATTCATTAAGCGCTAATAGATGTGTTTCTATTACTGGACAGTTTGTGACGTTCATTGCTGTTGTTCTCAGGCTGATCTTCGCAGCGTACTTGGAGACAGAGAATACATTATTTTTGGAGCTGTACTTTTCATTTGGGAACTGCTACCTACCAGCTTGCTCATTATTATCTTCAGAGTTCGCCAGCCTTCCCAAGAAAAGGTTTTTTTTTTGTTTATTATCATACTATATATCACTTAAGTCAATTTATGTGATTTACTGTTTTTTTGCATAAAATCAATTTACATAAAGTAAAGAACATTCTGTGAAAATATAACCTTGATATTATTGTCTGAGTAAGGTCATGTCAAAGATTGAAATCAATGATTAAAATCAAAATTTGATGCTCCTAATCCCATTATTAGAATATAAAATTTTACCCAGGTGAAAAAGTAGTACACTTCCATAGTGTAAAGTGCTTTATTTTTGCACACTAATATTGTACTTAAAGGAATAGTCTACTGCCATATTAAACTATGTTATTACCTCAACTTAGACGAATTAATACATATCTATCTTTTTTCAATGCATGCACTGTACAGCGCGTCGTGAATGTGTTAGCATTTAGCCTAGACCCATTCATTCCTATGGTACCAAACAGGGAAGCCCCCAAACACTTCTGTGTTTTCCTTATTTAAAGACTGTTACATGATGAGTTATACCAGTAAGTATGGTGCCACAAAATAAAACTACTTTTTGGTACCATAGGAATGAATGGGGCTAGGCTAAATGCTAACACATTCACAACGCGCTGTACAGTGCACGCATTGAAAAAAGATAGGTATGTATTAATTCGTCTAGGTTGAGGTAATAACATAGTTTAATATGGCAAAAGGGTAGACTATTCCTTTAATATACAAAAAATTCGTCTTTAGTACTTAGATGATTTTTTGTTAATCTGCAATACCACGATTATCCACTAGGTGGATACTTACACAATTTATGAATAAAACTAAAGCCAAAATGTAATGTACTAATTTTAAACTCTGTGTATGTTTTGATAATCATTCTAAATCTTATCTCTAACAAAATTTCTTCACCAAAATGCAATTATTTCAGCTTTTTGCTTACAAAATTGTATTTTTAAAGAAAAATACCCATATTTAAGATTTTATACGCAGAGAAAAAATATAGATAGCATGAAACGTCTTTCCCGTTTTGTTTTGTTTGTTTATTGGTTGTTTAAAAGCAGAGGATCTGTTCTTTCATTTGATATATTTGTATGTTTATATATTTTTAGAAGAAATTTTGCCTGGAAGGCATTTTGTTAAAATCACAAAAAAATGTCTGGCGGGGAGTGAGTTAATGTCACGCTATTGACTCATTTGGTTTGCTTTTATTTTAGAACTGCACCCCAGCTATTGGCAACAGGCGTAGTTCTCGGCCGTATTTTTTTGACGATCCTCGTGGGATGGATGGTGATAGTGGTGCTTCCTGGAGTCACAGCATAAATCCCTATAACAGGTAGCTAGCTAAACAAAACTCAAACGTCTTTGAAACCTAATTTAATGCTTTTGAATCAGTTACAGTATGATGTACTTCTCTGCCAACAGCTGGTTTGGGTCTAGTGAGACCACCCCACTCCTCTTCAACAGGACTGAGCAGGGCAGCCAGCATCACTCTCTATACTCAACTCCACAGGCCTGACCACTATGCAAAGCTCCAGAGATCTGACTCTGATCCTCTCAGGCAATAGTTCTGCATTACCTCTTCCTGTTGACAAGCTCAATGGGAAATCTTGCACTAAAATGTATCAGAAGCATCTAAACTTCTGAAATTGCACATCGACTTTGTAAAGCTGATTACAAATAGACTGAATGATCATTACATAAACTTTAACACGGTTAATATTTTTTTCTATACATGTTAGGACTAAATGGTGAGTTGTGGCCACATTTATCCTTTTATTAGCTGGATTATCTATAAAATGTATTTTTTCCAGATGTGAATTATGTTTGGAATAACAACATTCCATTGCAAATGGTGTTTAAAGGGAACAATAACTTTTATTAACCTTGTGCTGAAATTTAAGATTTATTTTAATAATAAATTAATTTAATTATTACATTTTGTAACTAATTGTGCTTTCATGTACTGTCATTATTAAAAGTTTTCATAATTACATAAAATAAACCAATGGTGTGCTGGTGTTCATTACTACTATTTTCTAGAAAGTATACATTAAACTGTTGATAAGGTGTTACTATCAACTACAAAGCTACCCATAGATTCTTATCGGCATTACGAGAATTTTTAACTATCACGATTCCTACACGTTTATATATTTTTGATTGATTTTAGGCCAAATGCTATTATTAATCTAAGTAAGGTTCTCTCTTTTTCATCAACAGTGTATAAACATTCATTTTTATGTATACTTGTTGTACTCATTGGACATGAATAAGTCTCATACAGTTTATTTTTGCAGTATGTACAGATCCTTCTAATAAAACACTTTATACATTATGTACAGCAAGTTAATTTACTTAGACATTTGGTTTGTGATCTATTACGCATAACCAAATTAGATCTGTGAAAAAACAATCACATAGAGCTAGAAATAATAAAAATTCACACACAAAAAAAGGGGATAACATTTTAAGGGCACATGAGAAATCCACAGACCTTATTATCTGAATACTCATCCTTTAAATTGGCCACTTGAAAGCAAAAATCACATTCAGTAATGAAGTCAGTCTGACCAAATGCAAATACTTGATTTAAACGTGACCACTGACGTTCATTAAGCAAGCCTTTTAATCCGTACCCCTCCGAGTATCTTTGATTCACGTGACAAATCCTCCACACAGCAGTAGGGGTCTTGATGTGTCACAGAATCACATTTAAAAACGCACAAACTTTTCTTAAATAATCTGACATCTCAGCATGCCAAGTGCCTTGGGGAGTCAGTGAGAAGCATTTCTACTATCTGAAGTCAGTCACAATTGCATGGTTTAATGATCACGTCATCAGTGGTCAGGGGTCTGCGTGGTCTCTAGCTTGCGGAGTCGGCGCCGTCTCAACTCAGCAGCGCTTGGCTCACCGCCTTCATCTTCACACTCTTCTTCTTCTTCTTCCTCCTTACTTTCTTTGCTGGCTCCTGTGGTCGAGTCTGGTTGAGTAAATCCAGTAGCTCCATTTACAGATCCAGCTACGAATGAGATGCGTTTGTTGAATTTAAAAATATTTAGTTCTACTTAAAAAATTGTCAAGCAGAGATCAAATGGATTATTTGTTTTCATACAATGGTAGCTTAGTCAAAAATATTGTTTTGCTTCTTACTGCTTTGGTTCTCATCTTCCTGATTGGGATTTTCCGAGTTGCCCGTGGATGGAGAGGACTCCTCATTGGCTGACGCACTTGCTTCACCAGTGTTGGCGTCTGATCTAGGAGGACTAAATGGTAGGTTGGACAAAAAATTAATAATGGGATTTCAGTGGAAAAAACTTTAACAATAAACAATGTTTGCATACCTCAATGTAGCCACTGTGCTGAGGTAGTGGTGAATGTTGAGCATGGCGGCATCCAACAAGGTATGAATGTTGTGAAGGCACTGCAACCTGGCTTCCAAACCTCGCCGGCCCTCCTGCTCCAATTCTCTGAGCTCAGCTTCTGACATGGTGGACAGAGTTGATGGTGGAGGTGGCATGGATGACACTGAAAAACATGGAGATAAAGTCACAGATTGATCAGGCATCCTGCAGGATGGCAAGTCTACTGTAACCTTGTATCTGTATTTGTACTTTTTTGCCAATTTAAGCCATATTTGACAACTAAATTAACATTACACCGCCTTTGTACCTTTAAGCACATGCCCTCTCTTCAAAACCCCATTTCTGATTGGCTGCAAAGGTCAGGCCCCTCCCTAAAACCCTTTTCTTCTCTTTGCTAAAGTCTAGAGACACAGATATTGGTCAACATACACATACTAAAGGGTGGAGGTGGCGGCATCGGCAGCCATGGAGCAGATGGGAAAGGTGGTGGCATTGAAAACGGGAATCCGGGCATCGCTGCCGGTGAGGCGGGGGCACTGTCTGTGGTTGGCTGGGTAGAACTGCTGGCTTCTGATTCTACATGACAGATGGTAAGAATGAAGAAACTTTAATTAAAATGACAAATTGCACAGTAAATAAAAAGAAATATGCGATTCTCACCTGCTCTTTGTGTCTGGGCTCCATCTGCACCAGCCTGTGGTGCGTCTATGTTTGCTTGAGCACCTGGGGCAGCAGGTGGAGGCGCACCGGGGAAAGGACCCCAAAAAGGAAACAACCCCGGAGGAAACTGTGGCATCAAACCTGGTACAACTGCAAAAAACACATTTAACCTCATTAACATCAGTCTTTAAATGGCCAATGCCGCTAAATATTCACTGATTGCAGACCAGTATTTGCTACATAAAAGCTTACCATTGACAGGTGGAGGTACAGCTGCATTGGCTGGAGCAGCAGCGGCAGGGGCTTGTGCAGGAGCTGGGGCAGGAGTCTGGTTTGGCTGGGATGCTCGCAGAACATCCATACGACAGGTTGGACACGTCTGCTGTCTCTGGAACCATGAGCGAAGGCAACTACAATGAAAGGGACCAAAGACTTTTAAGTATCAACAACCAAAGCTGAGAAATGTCTTAAATGTTTGACAACAGTGGATATGAACCTTGAGTGAAAGATGTGGTTGCAAGGAAGTTTTTTGGCTCCGGTCACCATCTCTTCACGGCAGATGATGCACACATTGTCAGTGGCCTGCAAATCCTCAGGGGTGGCATCTGGATAGCTGCAAGAAAGAGGCAAATAGGCATTTGACTAATAAATATTCAGATCAAATATTTTCGATTGCAACAGGGGGTTGTGCTAGATACTTTTTTATTTTTAAGAATTTAAATCAAAACTATAACCATGTTAGCATTTAGCCTAGCACCATTCATTCCTTAGGATCCAAACAGGGGTGAATTTAGAAGCCACCAAACACTTCCATGTTTTTCCTATTTAAAAACTACATGAGTAGTTACATAAGTAAGTATGGTGGCACAAAATAAAACATGCCGATTTTTAAGCAGATAAAAATGAGAACTATATTCTATGGTGGAAGAGCACTTAGTTTGCAGCACTTCGACCTCAGGTGCAGTAACATCATCACTCCTGAATACAACCCCTCTCGCTCCAACTTGTGTCAATATTACTGCGCCTAAGGTCAAAGTGCTGACATGGACAAAAACTAAATAAATCAAATGAATTTATAAGATTTTAAAACCAGGAAATACTCACAGAGTATTCATGTTACGGATGGCCCGTCGAGACATGATGGCGTCTGTTACAGCCTTCTTGAATTGCCTAATAAAAAGCACAAATATTTGCAGTAATTGCGCCGTGTAACTTGAGTCGTGTCGTTTTGTTGTTGCTGAAACAGATGATCACTCACCTCATCGCGAGATACATGGGTCGAATGGCAAACAGAGGAAAGGTGTGCACTTTTATCATTATGGTCATGAATGCCATATACAAAATTACCTTGATGAAACCTGGAAAAATAGATACATCAATATGCATCATGGTGTCAAGCACCACCAAATCATAATATGGCTTTGTATGATATACCTGTAAAGAGCTCCGTGTACAGCATGTAGACAGCCTTATTGTCCCACGGGTTTTCACTTTGGAGATCGATTGTATGCAAGGTGTATTTGATGAAGGTGGTGAGAACCATAGTCATCAGTATCGCATACTGTAAGAGACGTGTACCACACACACACACATAACATATTTTAGCAATAGTGTTCTGAGTGACTTTATGTACATGTATTTGGCAATTAAAAACAAGATTTTTGAAATCTAATAATAAATGAAAATATCACCTCAAATCCAAACACCAGCTGCACTGATGCTCCTCTGGTAATAATGCTATGGCACGCATGATTGACAAATAGGAAGTCTAACACTCCCAGCAACACCATTAGAGCTGCACCAAAGAGAAAATAACAGGGATGCTCACATGAAATATGACACAATATCCCAACAAACTCCAAATATGTGACCCTGTCTGTGAAATGACCTTGGAGCATAAAATTTTGATTTAAACCACTAATTTCTAATTTTTTCTAATTTTTCACATCTTACTCCGTCATTATTAAAGATATCAAGGCAAGAAAGTTCTTTAAATTATGTGGAATGACAGTTAATGACTTCAGCTGGGTTTTCACAGGCAGGGTCACATATGGTTGTCTAATATGGAGGACCTTGACATTCAAGACATTAGTTAAAATATTTGCATGTCACAAAAAGTTTTGATAAAGTTTAATTTTAAAAAAGAGGAAGTAAAAGTGTCACCAACTGAAACCTAACCACAGCATAACTTAATAATTTGCAATTTACTCACAGAGAACTCTGAAGTGGAAGACCCAGGAGATATTCGGACTCCTTTCCATCTAAAATATAACATAAAAATGTAAACATTGCACAGTTAACACGTCATCCTCGACTGAACGTTTATTTAAATATGCAAATGTCTCATTAAAATGTTTGCTCACATAGTCCACCCTGTCTTCAGCCAGCCAGTGGAAGCACTTGAGGAACAGCAGCAAAGTGAACAGGGCCACAAATCGAGGAGAAAAATCATCCCTGAAAACCGTGAAGGCTAAACAGGTCTCTGTCACGGCATACCAGGAGCGCTCGATCAAGTGCTGAAGAATACAGAAGTGAGAATTAAAATTTAAACACATTATTTGAATTATTATTACCATGGCACGCTTCGGTTACAAACCAACCTCCATTTCAGCAGCTCTCAATTGGCCAAAAAAGACCTTCCGCATGAATTTTCCCAACAGGAATACCAACACGAAAGCCTGGATGTATAAGACCTGTCAGAGAATAGGAGCAAAGTCAAATTACGCAGTGTTGTGTTTACATTTGTAAGACTTAACACTGCATAAACTCATGATAACTTACTGCCATACTGGGACTGCTTTTGGTAAGGTATACCACAGTAGGGTAGAACTGGTGCTTGAGGAAGTAGGCATGGGCGATAACGGCACCAGTCAGAGCCAAACTGGTGGCTGTTACGAGAGCGGCTCGCACCATCTTGTACTGTGAAGATAAAACGAATAACAAATCATTAATGATAATATTTAAGAAGATAATGAGGGTTAGATTAAAATCAGATGGCATGAGGTGATTAAGCCATTTTTCTCAAGGTTAAGCAGCTACTATTTATGTCACCCAAACAAACAGTTGACAGACCCGTTTGCCAGCATTCTAACATCATGAAGATGATGTAAAATATGTTATTTAAATGCCGGCCAAATGCATTTACAGTACATTGCAGTACTTCCTGTTGTAAGGATCCTCAGGGTGGTTATGTAACTTATAATGTCTATTTAAATAATCCTAAATACTAAAATGACTAGTTAAGCTTTTAATATGAGATATATTTTCTGTTTAGGGGTTGGTTGCAAGTAAGTTCTGCAAGCTTGATAGTAGCAAGCGTTAGCTAAGCACTTTAGCATTACATGAAGGCTAAGCAGGACACCACTATGACGTTTTAAGTAACATAAATCTAAAATACACAATAAACACTAATGCATGTTTTAATAACTCGACCATATGCTGATAAGTATCATGCTGGGATTGGCCAATTAGTTAAAGCAGTTCCTATTTACATTATTGCTTACCTACTGCCGCAAAAATCCGCTAGATTAGCTGTAAGTTACAGATGTGGCCTCAGTTTCGTTTGACTTGCAGTAAACGTGTCCCGTTTCTATTTTGCCATCTATAAGTAATTTGCGTGTTCTCAATCTCTTGCAGTCGTAGCCACTTGACGGCTACGTGTTTATTTTTCGCTTGCTCTTCAGTAAGGCCACCTCACTTCCGGTGAATATTCGTTCCTGCCAGTAGAGTGAAGACAGCGCAGCAGCTGGTGAACCCGGTCGCTATGGTTACGCCTAAAGATTTCAAAATAAAAGCTCATTAAATTTAGTTTTTTGTATGATTTACCTTTTTATATATTCCCCTATTTCTTATATATTGGTTAATCAAATTATTAGAAATAATATATAAGGAAATATTATTTCTTATATATTGGTTAATAAAATTATTATAACAAATTTTGATATATGACCCTGCCTGTGAAAACCCAGCTAAAGTCATTTTTGTGATTAACTGTTTTCTACATAAAATAATCCTACAAAAAGGTAAAAAAAACAACTTCTTTAATATTGACTAACTAAGACCATGTAAAAGAGTGAAGTTAAAGATAAATCAAAGACGGAAATCAAACTTTGATGCTCCTTATCTCATATTTATATTATGAGACGTTAGAATTGATTTCAAAGACGGTGTCAGATATGGGATAATTGACTTGTTTATTGATATGACTGGGAATAAAAAATTTGGAGTAACTAGACCAGTGGTTTCCAAACCTTTTCAGCCTGCGGCCCCCCTTGTGTACGGTGCATTCCTTCGCGGCCCCCCCCAAAAAAAAATTGTGACAAAAAACTGTTTTAAAACTCAACATTTTAATAAAAAACATTAAATCATACAAAAAATTGTGCTTTTGGTAAGTAGCCTTATATTTTTTAGATTTAATTACACAGAATTCATGATAAATTAATGTATTTTCATAAAACTGGGGCCCACCATCTCGAGGCCCCCAGTTTGAAAACCACTGAACTAGACTACTAGTGGATCTTACAGGGGACATTTCACAAGACTTTTTTTAAAATATCAAATAAATCTTCCCTAAAGTACGTATGTGAAGTTCTAGCTTTAAATACCATATAGGTAATTTATTGGCCAAAAAATTTAAAATTGCCATTTTATAACTTTATAAGGTGTGAGCAAAAATTAGCCGTTTTTGGGTGTGTCCTTTAAAATGCAAATAAACTGATCTCTGCAATAAATTTTATTATTATAAAATAATCCCCTTCTGACATCAAAAGGGGATCCAAATTTTAATGACCTATTTTTTCACATGCTTGCAGAGAATGATTTACCAAAACTAAATGTTACTGGGTTTATTTTTTTACATTTTTTAAGTTGATAGAAGCACTGGGGACCCAATTATAGCACTTAAACATGGAAAAGGTCAGATTTTCATGATATGTCCGCTTTAAAATATTCCCCTTACAAGATTTATCATGGAAAAGCATAGTTTCCGCCAAAATACTACAGTTACTGCTACATATTGAATTAACACTCATTTTATAAATTCACAAAACAAGGAACCCCATATGTATTAAGCACAATTAGTCAGTAAAACGTAGTAATTTTAGATAAACAATCTAAAAGTATTATGGCTTGTAACCTTCACCTAATAAAAAAAAATGCGGTATAAAATTAAATGTTACTGTACTATGAAATTGCTAAATAATACCAGATTTGCTTCTGGTAGTCCCATACCTCTTAAATTATATAAAACTTATATAACACTTGTTGACTGTCATTCATAAGACAAATAGTTGTCCAGCAGTTTTTATCAGACAAATTTGCATAAGAAACTTAATTTTGAGCATTTTTTTTAAATTTGAAATTACCAATTCCAAAATCATGCCTTAAATCCCCAGCAGGGGGACCCAAACTACAGACAATGTGGTCTTAAAGAGATAGTTCACCCAAAAATCATTTACCCTGAAGATGTTACAGGCATGTATAAACTTCTTTGTTCTGCTGAACACAAAGAAAGATATTTTGAACAAATTTGAGATATTTTTGAGGTTGTATTTGTTTTTCTTCTATACAAGTCAATTGTGCTCCTGTTTTTTGCTCGATTACGAATATCTTCCTTTGTGTTCGGCAGAATGTAACAGGTCTGTAGCAACCTGAGGGTGATTAAATTATGACATAATTTTAATTTTGGGAACTACCCCTTTAAGATTCAACTGTAAAAAAATTTGTTTTTAAAATAGGCAAATTTGATTCACCTCTAACTGAAGCACAATCCCACCATATCTGTAGCAACTTCTTACAAAATTAATTTTCTGTATTATAGACTTGCAAACATGCATCTCTGGGCTTGCATAATAAGAGAAATTGAACACACATGCACAAGGACACACAAGGACTAGTCAACACAGCTGTGCAATTCAACGGTAACACGCTAACATGAATCATGCAAGACTGTGTTTAAACGGTTTTGAACTCTGATGACTCGATGTGTACTCTAAGATAGTGCCAGCTTTTATTTGTCAGATTGTGAAATGTTGCTGCCAAGCCAGAAAGACATGTTAAATGACCATGAAGTTATCAGATAAAAGAACTTTATTTAAAAGCAGTAACGTTTTGTGTTTTGCCTTGAGGCATCAGAAGCTATAAAAAGGAAACATTTGTAATGAGCTTTGAGTCTAAACAGTAAACGTATAAAGAAAAGTATGTCTTGCCAATAATTGGGATTAGACAACATAGCAAATAAAAGAGATCTTCATAGAACTAGGAAATTGCGTTTTCAATTGCGTAAAGTGAAGTAGATACATGAAAGCATGTCAATTTCATCTACTAGATTACATACAGTTAGCGAAATCAGTAATTTTAAAACAATTGTAATGCAAAAAGGAAATAAAATGAAGGCAATTGCTAAAGCAGTAGTTAGTCCATTGTGTGTCACTGCCTAGAATTTTCCTCTGTTAGGTGTGCTTGTAGCCCCAGTTCATTCTTCTCTTTTGACTGCGTTAGGATCTGTAACCCTTCTGCAGATAGTGTAAACACAGTTCAGCCCTTAAGACCTCCTTTACTGTCAAAAGTGAAGAAAAATTTAGAAAAAAAAAATACTCAAAAATTCCTCCCACCCCAGAGGGGGCCCATCATTACGAGACAGAAGTGATGGGGTCCAGAGGAGAACCCATTTGTGTTAGAACTTTATCCAGCCATTGGAGGGGGCCATGTAGATGCACTTCTATCCAGCAAGGGGTGCTTGTAACATCTTGTCGGTGATACTCAGCCCCCCAGCCCTAAAAATCAATAAATACATTTTTGAAGTTAATTTATGTGGCAAATATAACATTAAATAGTCACAACATGAACCGATATCTGCATCGTAGAAGCTTCACAGGCTTACCTTTACAAAGCTCATGCGAATGGTGCACATCTTTGTAAGCTCGTAGACGGCCTCAAAACCGTGGTTGACCGACTGAGCAAGCAGCTGAGCAAATTCTTGGTTGTTGAAGATCTTTAGGCTGCAGCCGCTAGGGATTTTGCAGACAGTTGTGGGGTGGAACCCATGGTGGTAGTTGCAGTTTCGACTCTGAACGAAAATGCTAGTGTCACTCAGACACTCTGCATACACTTCACCTCCGACATAATACAGGTGGACACCTGAAAGTTTAAAGGCAGTACTGTAAATATACTTAAAAACAGACATTAAAAATTAAAATAGGGAGAAACTAAAAATAGACAACATTGTTGCATGAACAAGAGATCTGCTAGGTTAACATTTTGATGCTCATAATATCATAATTAGATTATGAACCTGGATTTCTGAATTTCCTATGATATCATCTCCTATGAAAAAATAAGGGGTGAATCATAGTACAGCCAAACTGTTATAAAAGCTATTTATAATGAATTACGGAAACTGTGCCATTTACACACTTTTTAGTTGTGCAGGTGAGCAATTGTGGGTCACATCCTGTCACACATATCTTAATAGTTACGCCTTTGTTGTTTTTTTAACCAGGTCATATATCATCACGACAGCTAAATTATTATGAAATAAAGGTGGAAAAACAACATAGCTTGCTTTTTAAAGGTGACATAGAATGATTGAACGGGGTATTTATCCTTGTTCTGTGATGTGACATGTAGACAATTTTTTTTTTTTTGGGTCTGTAATGCCTTAGAAGGTTCCAAAAAACCTCTCTCAGATAGCTCTATTAGGGTGGGGGATTTTAAACAAGTGGTTTTGCACCTATTTGGCTCCCCCTACTGGCTTAACTTGCAATCTCATTACTGATTGGCTGACTTCGTTGCCACTCAAAAAATGTAGCCAATTATTTTAAAGTGGAGGGGCAGTTAGATGCCTGTGATGTCATAAGCATCAGTTTTTCAGATTGGGCCGTTTTCTGGCTCACATTTCTAAAAGAGGAATTTCTATGACACTGAGATGTTTAGCATGTTTAGCACTTTTTGTATGTTTGTGAATGTGGGTAGACTACCATTATTCAACAAAGACAAGGTAAAAATGGTTTTTCATTCTCTGTCCCCTTTAAGAGAATAAAGGTCATCATTATACAATCATGCATATTATAAACCCTTGCAAAACCTCATGTAGGTGGTTTTGCAAACTCCTACTGGTTTTCAAAGACAGAAAAAAATGCAGGTGTGTGCGCACCTTTGCCAATATGGCGTCGAGTGTTTTCAATAGTGGAGTTGCGATTGACGTTCGAAAGCAGGCCCAGACAGAAACGATTCTTGTTGTTGGATGGGTCAGTGAAGCCGTCGACCAGCACGCTTGTGGAGGAAGCGTGGTACGCCTCACCCACACGGTTATTTAGCTCATAATACACAATAGAGCACCAGTGACTGGGCTCGGCATACTCCACTGGCTGCACATCTGAAAGATAAAAATAAAAAGACCTTGAGCCACAGCCACCTATTGTTTCAATTTGTTTAGATACACTGCAATATCAGCTAGATAAAACATACTGACAAGAACAGAAAGAAACAGATTTACTGCGCCTGGGGGATGTCAAGATTAGTTGTATGGTGGTGATGTTATCGAAGGGTTTAATGAAGCTCACTAAAGAATAGGAATTTTGCACGCTCTGTGACATTTTGTCTACTTTTTAATGGAGTTTCTTACTACCTCTAGGCACCATGCTGCTGCTGTTGCCAGTCTCCATGGACTGAGACCCATCCTGTCCAATCTGCTCATCTGGAGGCATGTAAGCTGGAGGAGGGGTATCAGCTGGTAAGAGACACCATAGGGATAGAAAAAGAGAAAGTGGTTAAGGGAGAAGGCTGATTGCAAACAAATGGGCTTCCACTGCAATTCCCTTGAGCCTAGCATCCGATGAATCTTTATAGGACGCTGCTTAGTATCCTATAGAAACCTTTCAGTGTCTGATTTCACAAATCAAATACTCAAATCTCATGTAATCTTATCTTTAGTATACCAATTTCATGAAGAAAACATGATTGTGATAAGATTAGGACTATATTGGTTTTATCACACTTTGTATGTGTCACCGATTTGAAGCGCCTTTGCTTTTATTATTCATCACCATGTATTCCACAGAATCCAAATACAACATGAATACACAATACAAAAAAGCACAGGAAACATCTGGATGCTTTCATTATAGAGTAAATCAGCAACATTGAAACAGAGGTTCTCTGTTACTACAATAGCACATAAAACAATACTGATATGATTCTTTGCTCATTTACCGTTAAAAGCTGTATATAATATTCTTGTGGTGTTTAAACCCAGTAGATTTGTCGGTGAATAATCATTAAGAGAATTACATATCCACTGTTTTGCAACTTCACAAAAAAGATCCATTTCCAGTCAACCAAAAGTCAGAAGTGCAGATACTGAGGCGCATAAATCACTCTTTGAATAAAATCCCACGGCATTATAAAACATTAGCTCTTCTTCTGCCTGAGTGCACACAGCCTATGGATGCAGACATCAGCAATTCATTCAGATACAGAAAAAGGGGACTGCGGGTCAGTGCCAAGTGATGGGCAACCTAGCGGGACGTTCAGTGCAGTAAAATCATTTGGCTTGAGTGCGCTGCTTAGCTGGCATTTCTATTGTTTAGTGCCAGCAAACTACACTGCGCTACTCTCCATCATATCTCAGTTTTTTGCACAGCTGAAATCAAAATGTACCAATCCATCAGGCATTGCAGTGGCAACAAACAAACTCAGAACTTGCAACCCGAGCACCACAACAGTTCGCCACTGGCAAAAATGTACAACATGTGAGCCTGGACTACAAAACCAGTCGCATGGGTACATTTGTAGCAATTGCCAACAATACATGTATGGGTCAAAATTATAGATTTTGAATGTGCCACAAACCATTAGGATATTAAGTAAAGTAAGGCTCAAACTATCGATTATTTTCATAATCGGTTATTTTCATAATTGATTAATCAGTCAATATTTTTTCTGATTAAACGACTAATCGAATAAAAACCTAGATACTTATTTAATTTAGATTTTTCACTTATTATAGCTAAATAAGGCACTAAATTAAAAAGTGTACTTTTAAAAGTGTAAAAGCCACACATACTGCTACATAGTTTTACTAATATAATCTTTTTGATTTTGATATTTTAAGCCTTAAATTAAAAAGTTTGTGCAGCTTTTAAATAGTAAAATATATTTAAATGTTCAGACCAACTAATCGATAATGAAATTCGTTGACAACAAACAAAAAAATGAATTTATCATTAGTAACATTTTGTGCACCCTCAGAGGCTGTTTACACTTGGCTTTAAAGCAACACTATGTAGTTTCCATGTAAAAATGACTTACAGCTCCCCCATGTGGTTGAAAAGCGCAACAGTGCCTGGTATCAGACACTCTTCTGCAGGCAGGTGGAGGGGCGGGGCTGTGTTTCCTACCCTCCACTGCCACTTTCAGAGTGTGCTTGTAGCAGCTAGGAGGCTGCTCAGGTTGCAGCAACAGTACAATTTGTCCAGTTAAAAGTTGTTCTATCACTGAAATAATTTTAGAGACATTATTTAAAGGTAAAAAAACTACATAGTGTTGCTTTAACATGCGTTTTCATGGATCGGATCACAAGTGGACGACATTAATGCCAGGTGTAAATGGTGTTCAAAACGTTTTGAGCTCGTCCACTTTCGACCACATTCAGAGGTAGTCGAAACCCCTTTCGATCGGATTGCTTTTGTAGTGTAAACGCTAGGGGTGGCACGGTTCACAAAACCCTCGGTTCGGTTCGTATCACGGTTCTATGGTCACGGTTCTCGGTTCAGTACGGTTCTTGTTGTTATTTTTTCTTTTAAATTTTTAACACTCCAGAAATGTATTATCTTATTAATGTGTTAATTATCCATAATTTAGGATACAGTATTAAAAAAAAGTTACATCATGTAATCATGCACAAACTGAATTTGACTTGAAGCACATTATTGGGACCATCTCTGAGGAAAGCCAGATGAGATTTTGATACAGCAAGAGGGAAGACATGGATGATTTCAACATGCTTTTCATTTATTTGGCAAAATGTGTATTGCCATCTACATGAACTTTGTGTGCATTTTTAGCACACAAAGATAACTTGCATTTATCAAAAAGCCAACTTCAGTGTAGCTCTTAGATTTATCACTGAGAGGCTGCTTAAATACTGCAGAGAGTATATGTGGACGAGAGAGAAACATAACGTTTACACCCGTCTCTTTTGTCCACTTTTGACTAGTTATGTCGTGATTACTTTGAGGGGCAATTTATGAAATAAGATCGCGCAACTTTCACACGCTAGCAAAATGAAACTACGCGGAAATCAGCCGCTTTTGTTTTATCAATAAAAGGCTAAAAATAGCGCTGAATACGAAAAGACGTAAAATGTGTTCAGTACCTCAGATTAGATAAATGGTCGGAGAGAAGGCGATCTCCTGGGGCTGTTCGAACACATTCAACCCATAGACTGCAGTTCAATCTATTGTTTTATTTCCGCTGTCATTATAGGTAACATGAAATAAAAATGTTTTCACACACCAAATACGACGCTGGCGCATCCTCCAACTGCGGGCAGACTTCCTTTTCTCTCCCACTTGCCATTTCTACACATAACATAACCTGCAGTTACTTATTCTCCAAACCAGTCACCTCTTCTTTCGCGCGAAAGGGAAACACGCTATCTGAGGTCACATACAGGGCATGCGGCTACATTGCGCATGCCATGAACCGTTGAACCGTGCGACACACACGCGCTCCGAACCGAGACAAGCGAACAGAACGGTTTGGATTTTTTTTCATGAACCGTGCCACCCCTAGTAAACGCACATGTGGTTGAATGTGTTCGAACAGCCACACGTGACTCCTTCTCTCCGCCCATTTATCTAATGTGAAGTACTGAACGCAATGTTTTACTTCTTTTCTGACTTCTGGCACGAACACACGGTTAACAGAGCTATTTTTAGCCTTTCATTGATAAAACTAAATTTTTTTTTTCCGCGATCTTATTTCATCAATTGCGCTAAAATTCAGAGAAAGCTTTAACATATACATGTACAAAACACTGTGCAGCATGTTTACTTAAACACAAGCAGCGGACTCCGACATAATATTAGTTCGCGTTCATATAAACTCATCATTACTCCCGCTCGCGTTTAAATGACAGGAGAGGGACTCGCCCACCGTCTCGACAGACCACCTCCTTAAAGTATTCAGGACAAAAGCAGTTGAAAGTGGACGGATTTAAATACTAGGTGTAAACGTAATGTGTCTCTCTCATCCACTTGTGATCCGATCGTTGAAAACACATCTTAATACCAAGTGTAAACAGTCCCTTAGATGTTTAAATAGTTGTATCTCGGCTAATTTTTGTCCTATGGAAAGCTTATTTATTTTATTTATTTATTCAGCTTTCAGAGAAATATATAAATCTCAATGTAAAAAAAAGATCCCTATGACTGGTTTTGTGGTTCAGGGTCACATTTAGTTTTGAACAGGCAATGTCTGGACTGGTGATATATGTACCTGGGAGCTGAAAGGGGCTGGATGGCCCAGAGCTGGCAGGAGAGTTGGGGTAGGTGCCACTGCTGGCAGGAGATGGAGGATAGGGTGAATTTGGAGAGATGGGGAAGGAGCTCCCTCCGCTGTGCTGCTGGAAGGATTCTGGGAAGGTGGCGTTGAGAGGCATATGAGGCTCATTGTGACTCAGGTTGCGAAACTGTACCAGCAGGCTGTGTTGAGGGTTGAACTCGCTGTGTCGTGGCACCAAAACCGGGGGGAGTACTGGAAAACACAAAAATATTTTAAACAACTAAACAGACCGTTCTGACATTGATTTACATCAATCTTGTGTCCTTGACAGTGGCTCTTACTGATTGACCATCTCTCGCTCAAAGATAATAGCAAAGGCTAAACAGATCAGTTTTCAAGACTCAACAGAAATGTGTTGTCTCTCCTGAGTGACATGCGATATCTGACCTTGAAATGTTCAATACATTGCACATCTCATTCAATGCAGAGGGCAACAGAGGTTACAGGGATCAAAAAACCTCTAGAGGCTAAGGATATATGATACTATAGTCAACAAAACACTGGAATAGAAAAGCACATTAAATATTCTCACATGCTTGTCAATTTACAGTTTTATCTTTGTCTGCTTTCAACATTTAGCTGAAAGTTATTGGACAAAATTACTTTACAAAATTTAAATGTAAGACCGCGAGACCACACACACACGTGATGACTGTAGTAATGAATTCAAAGTGATGCAAAAAGTGTCTCACAGAAACACAAAATCAAACATGACTTGAGAAAAACAAATGTTGTGTTAGTCGATATTCTTTCTCAATACCCTTCTTTCATGTCATGTTTGTGGGCGTCTTGTTTGAGCTATAAAAGCTCAGAGTTTTTTTGCCAAAAAAAAAATGGCTGCCCTAAAACACTAATCAAGTCACGCCCTCTTTCGATCGTCGAGGGTGCAAATCGGGCTTAAAACCTTCACGTGTGTAGCTGACCTCAGTAAAAGTTTGAGATACTACAAAAGAAAAAGTGACTTAATTGGGGTCATTGCAGATACAATGAAAATTAAGAATGCACATGAACTGTGTGCGAAGCAGTGCCACCCTTCTCCAATTTTAGTCTGGAGCCCTGTAATCTATTACTGATTAACAATGTCCAATAGTACAGAGTGCATCTTGTGCGAAACGTGAAATCAACAATACACTGGATGACTATGGCACTCTTTTACATTAAAAAGCCTTTATTGAGGCTATTCTTTTTTTTTTATCATGGAATAGAGTGCCATGGTCATTTAGTATTATAATCTATTACTGTTTATATTCTCTAATATAATATGAAATAGATGTTTTTCCATTGACGCCAGACATTTTTGTTTATGTTATGTTATGCCTGCATCCATGAAAAATAGGCATAATTATAAAATATACAAAAACATTACATTTCTACTAATAATATCCAGATCCTGCTTTTTTGGCCTCTATAAGCTTTCAAATTTGAGTAAAAAGATTTGGTGCCCATCAGTCAGGACTTACCTGGACTTTCAACACGTTTGTAATGATAGGGGTTGATGCACACTTCTTTCTGCTTGGACCCGAACGGATACTCGCACACCTCCAGGGGTTTGAGCTCGTGATGGGACTGCAGGTCAGGCCAGCGCCACACGCGGCAATAGATGACGTGGGGAAGGCCTTTCCTGTGGGACACCTGTAGCCGTCCGTCCAGCGAGCGGGGGATGGTCACACATTTGCTGGGCTGCCCAGGACTGCTGAGCGCCTTCTCCAGGTCTTCCATGGCACC